>NC_090403.1:38255460-38358224 GCF_036365525.1 Heterodontus francisci | reverse complement strand
TGGGGGGAAGAGAGTGGGGGGGGGGAAGAGAGTGGGGGGGGAAGAGAGTGGGGGGGGGAAGAGAGTGGGGGGGGAAGAGAGTGGGGGGGGAAGAGAGTGGGGGGGGAAGAGAGTGGGGGGGGAGAAGAGAGTGGGGGGGGGAGAAGAGAGTGGGGGGGGGAGAAGAGAGGGGGGGAAGAGAGTGGGGGGGGGAAGAGAGTGGGGGGGGGGAAGAGGGTGGGGGGGGGGAAGAGAGTGGGGGGGTTGAGAGTGGGGGGGTTGAGAGTGGGGGGGTTGAGAGTGGGGGGGTTGAGAGTGGGGGGGTTGAGAGTGGGGGGGTTGAGAGTGGGGGGGTTGAGAGTGGGGGGGTTGAGAGTGGGGGGTTGAGAGTGGGGGGGTTGAGAGTGGGGGGGTTGAGAGTGGGGGGGTTGAGAGTGGGGGGGTTGAGAGTGGGGGGGTTGAGAGTGGGGGGGTTGAGGGGGCGGGGGTTGAGGGGGCGGGGGTTGAGGGGGCGGGGGTTGAGGGGGCGGGGGTTGAGGGGGCGGGGGTTGAGGGGGCGGGGGTTGAGGGGGCGGGGGTTGAGGGGGCGGGGGTTGAGGGGGCGGGGGTTGAGGGGGCGGGGGTTGAGGGGGCGGGGGTTGAGGGGGCGGGGGTTGAGGGGGCGGGGGTTGAGGGGGCGGGGGTTGAGGGGGCGGGGGTTGAGGGGGCGGGGGTTGAGGGGGCGGGGGTTGAGGGGGCGGGGGTTGAGTGGGCGGGGGTTGAGTGGGCGGGGGTTGAGTGGGCGGGGGTTGAGTGGGCGGGGGTTGAGTGGGCGGGGGTTGAGTGGGCGGGGGTTGAGTGGGCGGGGGTTGAGTGGGCGGGGGTTGAGTGGGCGGGGGTTGAGTGGGCGGGGGTTGAGTGGGCGGGGGTTGAGGGGGCGGGGGTTGAGGGGGCGGGGGTTGAGGGGGCGGGGGTTGAGGGGGCGGGGGTTGAGGGGGCGGGGGTTGAGGGGGCGGGGGTTGAGGGGGCGGGGGTTGAGGGGGCGGGGGTTGAGGGGGCGGGGGTTGAGGGGGCGGGGGTTGAGGGGGCGGGGATTGAGGGGGCGGGGGTTGAGGGGGCGGGGGTTGAGGGGGCGGGGGTTGAGGGGGCGGGGGTTGAGGGGGCGGGGGTTGAGGGGGCGGGGGTTGAGTGGGCGGGGGTTGAGTGGGCGGGGGTTGAGTGGGCGGGGGTTGAGTGGGCGGGGGTTGAGTGGGCGGGGGTTGAGTGGGCGGGGGTTGAGTGGGCGGGGGTTGAGTGGGCGGGGGTTGAGTGGGCGGGGGTTGAGTGGGCGGGGGTTGAGTGGGCGGGGGTTGAGTGGGCGGGGGTTGAGTGGGCGGGGTTGAGTGGGCGGGGGTTGAGTGGGCGGGGGTTGAGTGGGCGGGGGTTGAGTGGGCGGGGGTTGAGTGGGCGGGGGTTGAGTGGGCGGGGGTTGAGTGGGCGGGGGTTGAGTGGGCGGGGGTTGAGTGGGCGGGGGTTGAGTGGGCGGGGGTTGAGTGGGCGGGGGTTGAGTGGGCGGGGGTTGAGTGGGCGGGGGTTGAGTGGGCGGGGGTTGAGTGGGCGGGGGTTGAGTGGGCGGGGGTTGAGTGGGCGGGGGTTGAGGGGGCGGGGGTTGAGGGGGCGGGGGTTGAGGGGCGGGGGTTGAGGGGGCGGGGGTTGAGGGGGCGGGGGTTGAGGGGGCGGGGGTTGAGGGGGCGGGGGTTGAGGGGGCGGGGTTGAGGGGGCGGGGGTTGAGGGGGCGGGGGTTGAGGGGGCGGGGGTTGAGGGGGCGGGGGTTGAGGGGGCGGGGGTTGAGGGGGCGGGGGTTGAGGGGGCGGGGGTTGAGGGGGCGGGGGTTGAGGGGGCGGGGGTTGAGGGGGCGGGGGTTGAGGGGGCGGGGGTTGAGGGGGCGGGGGTTGAGGGGGCGGGGGTTGAGGGGGCGGGGGTTGAGGGGGCGGGGGTTGAGGGGGCGGGGGTTGAGGGGGCGGGGGTTGAGGGGGCGGGGGTTGAGGGGGCGGGGGTTGAGGGGGCGGGGTTGAGGGGGCGGGGGTTGAGGGGGCGGGGGTTGAGAGGGCGGGGGTTGAGAGGGCGGGGGTTGAGAGGGCGGGGGTTGAGAGGGCGGGGGTTGAGAGGGCGGGGGTTGAGAGGGCGGGGGTTGAGAGGGCGGGGGTTGAGAGGGCGGGGGTTGAGAGGGCGGGGGTTGAGAGGGCGGGGGTTGAGAGGGCGGGGGTTGAGAGGGCGGGGGTTGAGAGGGCGGGGGTTGAGAGGGCGGGGGTTGAGAGGGCGGGGGTTGAGAGGGCGGGGGTTGAGAGGGCGGGGGTTGAGAGGGCGGGGGTTGAGAGGGCGGGGGTTGAGAGGGCGGGGGTTGAGAGGGCGGGGGTTGAGAGGGCGGGGGTTGAGAGGGCGGGGGATGAGAGGGCGGGGGATGAGAGGGCGGGGGATGAGAGGGCGGGGGATGAGAGGGCGGGGGATGAGAGGGCGGGGGATGAGAGGGAAGGGGATGAGAGGGAAGGGTGAAGAGGGGGACACTGACAACAGAGAGGGGCAGAACAACACAGTGGGTTGGGCACAGAGAGGAGTGAGAGGGAGAGAGTGTGATCAAGATCACTCCTGACAAATGGACATCTCTCCAGAATACTCTGCATCGCTACAATGCTGGCCTAAGCAAGTGGAAAATTAAACTAGGCTTCACTAATCCATAATGTAATGTTTAAATTAAGTTATACTTAATTTTTGGGGTGATCTCTTCAGAGCAGTCCAAAATGCCTGCCTGAAAATTAGATTGGCGGTGGGGGGGGGGGGAGACAGCAAATGTGTAAATCTGACCACATGGCCAAATTTTGTGGTCCTCCAGATTCTCAGCCTTAGCGGTTGGGAAATTTTCCTCCTCTCGCCCTAATATTTTTAAGGCAGTGTGACTAACTCAAAGCAATCCCTGATTTGAAAAATTGAAATGTCACACTGCTACACAAGAGGGGTTATGTTCATTTGTTGGGGTTCAAGGCAGTTTGCATATTTTTTGCACATCAATTCTGCAATAAACGTGGGCAAAAGCCCCATTATCCAAAGTGTTGCTTATTTAATTCTTAAATGCACGATTTGATTACCACTAATTATAAAAAATATTGTGTGAACGTTACTGCGATGTTTTCAATAGTTTTGCCTTAAAAAAAGCACATTAACTCAAAGCAATCCCTGATTTGAAAAATTGAAATATGTGCTTGAACTGCCCAAACATATTTAATTCAGCACTTTTACAGTCAACAGAAATCTGGGCTGGATTTAAACTCAGTTCCCAGAGGTAAAAAGACTTGCAATTACCATAGAGGAGACAGGAATAGCCAGTTGGTCTTACATAGTTGCTGATAAACCAATCGGGTCTATAATATAGATGAATTTGATAAGCATTTGAAAAAAACAGGAGTTAATCAGTCAGTCAGGATGGATATCTAAAAGACAGTCATACTTCACAAATCTAATTGAATTCTTCAAAGAGAACAGAAATAAAAAGAAATTGCAATGGATATGGTTTCTATGGATTCCAAAATCATTTGTTAATGTACATCCTAAGAGTTTTATTGGAAGGGGTACTTGGAATAAAAGGGAATTTGGCCACATTTGGGGATGGATTTTGTGCAGGAGGCAGAGATCACAGCGCCAGGCTGAAAAGTCTGGTTGAACCCCGCCTCTTGTACTTGTTCAGGTCCCTGGAGCGATCCTCTGGTCTTTGGCTTTGAAGGGGATGAACAGTGAAATTTGCTAATGATGTTATATTTGGAGGTATAGCAAAATGTGATTAAGGATTGTGAAAGATTGCTGGAGTTTACAGATGGTCTAGTAGAATGGGCAACTAGGCAGCAGATGCAGTTTAATGCAGAAAAATGTGAAGAAATACATTTTGAAAGTTAAGAGGGAAAGAAACCTTAAAAGAGAAGGCTCTAAATGAAGTATTGCAACAGAGGGACCTTTATTTGAAATAAACAGGTCTTAAAGTGGAAACAGAACATAAAAACAAGGAGGTAATGGACCTCAGCTAGGCCATAGTTGGATAATTGCATGAAGATTTGGGCACCCCATTATACGAGTGATAGAAAAGCAATGGCAAGGGTACAATGTAGATTCAGTATGATGCTAGGACTTTCTTCATGAGATGATATAATGTAACCTGATAGAAATCTTACTAAAATGTATAAAATACAAACATACAAATTAGGAGCAGGAGTAAGCCACTAGGCCCCTCGAGTCTGTGCCGCCATTCAATAAAGTCATGACTGATCTGATTGTAACCTCGACTCCACATTCCCATCTATCCCCGATAACCTTTCACCCCCTGCTCAAGAATCTATCTACCTCTGCCTTAAAAATATTCAGAGACTTTGCTTCTACTGCCTTTTGAGGAAGAGAGTTCAAAGACTCACGACCTTCAGAGAAAAATTTCTCCTCATCTCTGACTTTTAAATAGCGACTCCTAGTTCTAGATTCTCCGACAAGGGGAAACATCCTTTCCACATCCACCCTGGACCCCTCAGGATCTTATATGTTTCAATCAAGTCGCCTCTTACTCTTCTAAACTCCAGCGGATACAAGCCTAGCCTGTCCAACCTTTCCTCATAAGACAACCCACTCATTCCAGGTATTAGTCTAGTAAATCTTCTCTGAACTGCTTCCAAAGCATTTACATCCTTCCTTAAATAAGGAGACCAGTACTGTACACAGTACTCCAGATGTGATCTCACCAATGCCCTGTATAACTGAAGCATAACCTCCCTACTTTTGTATTCAATTCCCCTCAATATAAATGACAACATTCTATTAGCTTTCCTAATTACTTGCTACACCTGCATACTAACCTTTTGCAATTCATGCACTAGGACACCCACATCCCCCTGCATCTCAGAGTTCTGCAATCTCTCACCATTTGGATAATATGTTTTCTTCTTCCTGCCAAAATAGACAATTTCACATTTTCCCACATTACACTCCATTTGCCAGATCTTTACCCACACACGTAACCTATCTATATCCCTTTGTAGCCTCCTTATGTCCTCTTCACAACTTACTTTCCTACCTATCTTTGTGTCATCAGCAAATTTAGCAACCATACCTTTGGTCCCTTCATCCAAATCATTTATATAAATTGTAAAAGGTTGAGGGCCCAGCACTGATGCCTGTGGTACATCACTCGTTACATCTTGCCAACCAGAAAATGACCCATGTATGCTTACCAATCTTCTATCCATGCCAATACATTACCCCCGACACCATGAGCTTCTATTTTCTGCAATAACCTTTGATGTGGCACTTTATCAAATGTCTTCTGGAAATCTGAATACAGTAAATCCACCAGTTCTCCTTTATACATAGCACATTACTTCTTCAAAGAACTCCAATAAATTGGTTAAACATGATTTCCCTTTCACAAAGCCATGTTGACTCTGCCTGATTACCTTGAATTTTTCTAAGTGCCCTGCTATAACGTCCTGAATAATAGCGTCTAACATTTTCCTCATGACAGATCTTAAGCTGCTTTCTGTCTCCCTCCCTTTTTTTTAAATTAGAGATACAGCACTGAAACAGGCCCTTCGGCCCACCGAGTCTGTGCCGACCAACAACCACTCATTTATACTAACCCTACAGTAATCCCATATTCCCTATCACCTACCTACACTAGCGGCAATTTACAATGGCCAATTTACCTATCACCTGCAAGTCTTTGGCTGTGGGAGGAAACCGGAGCACCCGGGGAAAACCCACGCAGACACAGGGAGAACTTGCAAACTCCACACAGGCAGTACCCAGAATCGAACCCGGGTTCCTGGAGCTGTGAGGCTGCGGTGCTAACCACTGCGCCACTGTGCCGCCCATCAAACCTCCATAAGACTTTCCTTCAAGACTGAAGAGTCCACATTTTTCTAATCTTTCCTCATAACACAAGTCTCTGAACTGGCCTTATTGTCCTCTGCATTTCTTCCAGGGCCTGGAAGTTTCCCTTGTGTCTTGGTGACAGAATTCAATGCAGTATTCAACGGGCAAGCTGCCCAGAGCACTATACAGCTTCAGCATGATGTGCTCATTAGGGTAGACTTTACAAATTCTTGCTCCGCCGAGTTCAAAGTGCGCCGCCGCGATGTGCTGGGTGCTAATAAAATTCAGCCCACTGTGTTGTAACATTCTATGATCAACTCACTGTGCCTCCCAGGGTCCCCATAATAGCCTTTTCTCAATTTATAGTATGAGTGCAACAGATGAATAGAGACTGAAATCTACTTGGGCAAGTGTTGGTTTCCCTTATCGGTATGTTGAATGTTTTCCTGTTGCCTTCTTCTGATTTCATAGTTTATTCATGATCAAAGGTAAAGTAATGAAACTGGCAGGCGTCCAGAATAATTTTAAAATACAACTTGAGGTTGTGGCATTGTGAAATTGGAATGCGCAAATGCCTTTTGCAATTTAGCATGTTTCCTCGTTTATCTAAATCACAGTAATGAGGTTCGAACTAGGCTTATTAGCAGCATTTTACTTCTAGTGAGGACAAAATAAATACATTTTTATTGTAGGACAAGAGAGAGTTTGGATATTATGATCTTCCCTACTAATTCATTTATTTTATGGTATGGTGTCACTGTTGACAGAGGAATTAGGTTCTGATTAATATTCTGCATTTCAGTGAATTATACTTCACTTTCCTTCTGTAGCTTGAAATTTAGGAGAGATCTCTCATTTATAGAGTTGTGATAGGTATGGTGGTTATCGTACAAAGTAAAGGAAAAGACAAAGAAAAAAGATGCATTTCAGAAAAACAAAATCCTTTAAAATCATATTTGAATCCATCTATCTTGTCTCCTCTATTATATTGCCTAGCTAACCTGCAGGCTTCATGCAACATGTTCTAAGGAAGTTTTGAAAACCTTGCCAAAACATCCAGAGTTATATTACTTCAACAATTTTAAAAGTTTTGCTCTCGTCTTGGCAGATATTTAAGTGCCCAAGCCTTGAGGCTTTGAAAGCCTCATGCAATGGGTTCACTGTTTGCAACCCAGATGTCCTACAGATTCATCACTATTTTTCAACTGACGAAACACTGCAAGTGATGTGGTTTAAAATCAAAATAATCTGTTTCATATGTTTGAAGCTACATCATTAGCAATTGCCTTTGTAAAATAGCTGTTACTCCTGGAAAACAATCTTTTAACTAAAGTTACAGAAGATTGTTCATAGTTGTGCTTTGTTTATTTTCCTTAAAAAAGTTACCTCCACCCCATTGCTATCTAGTTGTTTCTGTACAACGCAACAGAATCTACAATGCATGTCCGATGCTAACTTTGGAGGTTGGCTTTGGATCATTTTATGCTGGTGAGTGAAAGGCTGGTGTGAGAACAGCTTGAAATAAAATGGTGAATGTTTTCTAATCATTTCAACAAAACTATTTTATCTCAAAATCTAACTGGATTTAAATATGATTTCAGTGGACATAGTTATTGTGGTGTATAGTCATTATAGTGCATCTATCAATTTTAAGATCATAAACATTGTGGGGTTATGCAGTGAGAGAACTATTTGAATTGAAAAACAAAATTTGCCACTGAGCTTAAATGTACAAATGGACATGCTAAATGACTAAAACATGTAAAAATCCAACAGGAATGCCATTGATAAAAAAGTTGAACATTACGACTACACAATTTTATCATTTAACAAAAAACTGTCAGCTGGAAATTTGAAATAAAAACAAAGTTTTGGAAATGCAAAGCATCTGAAAAGGTAAAGATGATAAATTAATGTTTCAAAGGACCTGTTGCTTAATGCAGATGACAACACTAAGTCTTTTCCTTCTCCACAGCACCCTTAACCTATTGATTCTTTGCTAAGCTAAAGTTAATGTTTAAAGGAAGTGTAGAAGTGGAACTATCCACCTACATCTAAATTATTTGGCAACATTTGTTGTACTTCGAACAATTCAGCACTTATAGTACCATATTTTTACTCTGAGGTGCTGACAGAGACCTACTGTGTATTTCAACCTTGTCATTCTGCTTCAAAATAGGTGAAATGCAACGTTCCTGACAAAACTGCAAACAAATAATTTTTTCTTCACAGATAATACAACTGAGGAGAAATTTTAAAAATTAGTTCAAAATATTAATTTCAATGGCTTTATTTAGGATTTTCCTTCATTCACAGACTGATTTCCCTGACCTGTGCCCATTTTTCACTTATTTCAACTTTAAAAAAGGGCTGCTCTTAGTTTACCTTCAACCTCCCTCGCTGTCTTGTCTTTTGTTTCTTCTCTTGCACTTTGCATAGGCTTATCTTCCAGTTCTAGTCTGATTTGTTTTTGTTCTTTCTCTCTCTCTGCTCAGTTTTAGTTTGCACTGCAAGCCCGAGTGTGAAGTTGTAAAACAAAATTTGTACTGAGTTCTCTGTTGCTGTCGACACCATGCTTAATGCAGCAAATGACAACAGTAAGTCTTTCCCTTCTCCGCAGCACACTTCACCTATAGATTCCTTGCTGAGCTGAAAGTTAATGTTAAACAGCTTTAATAACAACTTGATTTAAAGGAAATGTGTAAGTGCAACTATCCACCTACATCTAAAATTATTTGGCAACATTAATGCCTTTGTTATACTTGAAACAATTCAGTACTTATAGATCCATATTTTTATGCTGAATTTTAGCTAGTTATCAATGCCTTTTGACACCTATGTCATTGACAAACTTAATATCCTGCTTATAAGTGTAC
The DNA here is from genome assembly GCF_036365525.1 of Heterodontus francisci. NCBI lineage: Eukaryota > Metazoa > Chordata > Chondrichthyes > Heterodontiformes > Heterodontidae > Heterodontus > Heterodontus francisci. Next base: position 38,349,510 of record NC_090403.1, on the reverse strand, counting down.
TTATTGTAAAGAGTACATTAAAATAGAAATACAGCTTTTCTCAGTGTTGCAATAGCTTTAAAATCTGATAATTTGGCATATGATGAGGTGTGACAAACAGTTTCACAGTCACAGAACTGATCACTAGTCTGTTACCAATTTCTGCCTGGGTAGCAAAGGAAATTGAAGATAGTTCTGATTAAAGAAAAAAAATGTCTGTATGAACTTTGATGTTGGTAGCTGGTGAAAACCATTTTAATTGGAAAATAAAAATCTCAACTGTCTACTTTATGATATACAAGTTAACTCAATTTTTGGAAGATTATTTTAATTACTGTTGAATATAATTTCATTTTGAACAAGGGTAGATATATTTATTTTTAATTCTGTGATTTTAAAGTTAGGCTTTTTTAGTTTTAGTAAAATGCTTCTGTTGTAATTTTCTTGCTTGCTGTCAACAGAAGACAATCCTTTTTAGACATGGCCAAAATACCTCCAGTCGTATTTACTTGTGAAATTTAATTACACAACTTGTAGACTTTTATATTTAAGCAATTGGTAAAAGTAGATAGTTCGGTGCTATTTATTGTGAAAGGACTATAGGACTGATTCTCAATTGCTTTTTTATTCAAAGTTGCTATTATGACCATTTCTTGGGAGTGGAACGTGGATGAAAGAAAGGGAGAAGACATGGAGGGATATTCATTTTAGAAAATTATTTTTGATTTTTGCAGAATAGAGAATTTGAGTCTATGGTTTTACTATGCTCCAAAATAGAGAACAAAATTGAACTTGGACCCATATTCCTAAAAAAGATTAGCTGTGGTGATGGCTGGGAAAGGGCTGCAGGCCACATTACTCATTTAAATAGAATAACTGAAGGGCTACAATGCAAAATGCAGGCATAAAATCAAATTCTTTGGTTGGCAGGGTAAAACATTTTCCACACAATTAAAAATAAACTCATCTCATTATGATATTTTAAATAATTTTAGAACCTAAATTTGTATGATGGAATTATTCTCACAAAGTAATATTACTTATTCAGTAGCGCCCTGTATACATTCAAATGGTAGGCAGCCTGAGCAAATAATTTATTTCACAGTTGCATCCCTTGACATCGCTTAAATGTTGTTCCCACAGTTCGTGGCCACATCAAGCCAAACTTGCTAGAATGTTTTTTTTTAAAAAGACAGATGGCACGACACTGCTTTTTTACTTAGTCTTGCTGGCTGCTGTCTGTCGCAACAGAACAGCAAAGGTGATGCCACAGTGGCAGCAGTGCGATTGAGGTCACATCATGCACAAACTTATCTTCATAATGCTGTCATGAAGTCAATACTCATGAATATGCGAGAGTGGTGTTCTTGGACTGCAACAAAAGAAACTGGTTTTTGACGTATAAATCTGGATTATATCTCTAACATGAGCTCTCTCTCACACACAAAAAAGGTTTCCTAAAACAACTGTTTTTTCTAATAAATATAATTCCACATTATAACAAACTATTATGGCTGGACCGGAGATTGCATCATCCAAGAGCTAAATGCTAAATAATAAAAGTTATGTTCAATTTGGTCTCCTGGATTAGTTTTGATCATCTAGAGGGACTGGAGAGGAATTTACCAGAATTTCACCTCCCTCTCCTTACCCCGCACCCCAACTGGCTCTGGGTTTTTGATCAGGTTTCTGTCACCTTGTTACAAAAGGTTTTATTTTTGTACTAAAATCTTAGAATTCTGTGTGTTTTAAAAAACTGAAAAAAGAAGTTTCAGTGGACATGGACACCTGCAAATAGCTGACATTTTTGGATGTTGACTTTGCATACAAGAATAGGAAAAGCAAGCAGTTTCAAGGAAGCCAGCCAGGTGTTTCTGACATCCTCAGAGCAACACTTTGAATGACAGGGGAGATGCTGTGGCTGGTCATGTGATCAGCTCAGGAATGTTTACTTTCATTTTGGACCCTTTTTAAAAAAAAGTGAGTTGAACAAAGATCAGGCATTTGAAACCCGGTTTCTGACCTGCCTGGAGGTCAAAGGGGAAGACCCAGAAAAGACCTCTCTGTAAAGGAAACTTGCATCTCTTGAAAAGAAACCCTGTATTTGAAAGGTGGCAGATTCCTATGAGAGTCACAGAGTTATACAGCACAGAAACAGGCCTTTTGGCCCATGCTGGCCATCAAGCCTATCTATTCTAATCCCATTTTCCAGCACTTGGCCCGTAGCCTTGCATGCTATGGTGTTTCAAGTGCTCAGCTAAATACTTCTTAAATGTTGTGAGGGTTCCTGCCTCCACCACCCCTTCAGGCAGTGTGTTCCAGATTCCAACCACCATCTGGGTGAAAATCTTTTTCCTCAAATCCCCTCTAGACCTCCTGTCCCTTAAATCTATGCCCTCGGTTATTGACACCTCCGCTAAGGGAAAACGTTTCTTCCTACCTATGCCCCTCATAATTTTGCTCCAAGGAAAACAACCCTAGCCTATCCGGTTTCTCTTCATAGCTGAAATGCTCTAGCCCAGGAAACATCCTGGTAAATCGCCTCTGCACCCTCTCCAGTGCAATCACATCCTTCCTAAAGTGTGGTGCCCAGAACTGTACACAGTACTCCAGCTGTGGCCTAAATAGCATTTTATACAGTTCCATCATAATCTCCCTGCTCTTATATTCTATGCCTCGGTTAATAAAGGCAAGTATCCCATATGCCTTCCTAACCACCATTTCTACCTATGCTGCTGCCTTCAGTGATCTATGGACAAGTACACAAAGGTCCCTCTGGCCCTATGTACTTCCTATGGTTCTATCGTACATTATATATTCCCTTGCTTTGTTACTCCTCCCAAATGCATCACCTCACACTTCTGAGGATTAAATTCCATTTGTCACTGCTCTGCCCACCTTACCAGCCCATCGAGATTGTTCTGTAATCTAAGGCTATTCTCCTCACTATTTACACCACCACCAATTTTCATGTCACCTGCGAACTTACTGATCATGCCTCCTATATTCACGTCTAAATCATTAATGTACACTACAAACAGCAAGGGTCCCAGCACCAATCCCTGCGGTACACCACTGGTCACAGGCTTCCAATCGCAAAACCAATCCTCCACTAGCACCCTCTGCTTCCTGCCTCTAAACCAATTTTGGATCCTATTTGCCAAATTGCCCTGGATCCCATGGGCTCTTACCTTCTTGGCCAATCTCCCATGCAGGACCTTATCAAAAGCCTTACTGAAGTCCATGTAGACGTCAATCAACTGCTTTACCCTCATCTATACTCCTAGTCCCCCTCGAAAAATTCAATCAAATTTGTTAGACTTGATCTTCCCCTGGCAAAGCCATGCTGACTATCTCTGATTAATCCCTGTCTCTCCAAATGGAGATTAATCCTGTCCCTCAGAATTCTTTCCAACAGTTTCTCGACCACTGATGTTAGACTCACTGGCCTGTAATTACCTGGTTTATCCCTACTACCCTTCTTGAGTAATGGTACCACATTCGCTGTCTTCCAGTCCTCTGGCACTTTTCCTGTGGCCAGAGAGGACTTGAAAATTTGTGTCAGAGCCCCTGCAATTTCCTCCCTTGCCTCACATAGCAGCCTGGGATACATCTCATCTGGCCCTGGGGATTTATCCACTTTCAAGCCCGCTAAAACCTCCTCCCTTTCAACACTAATTTGTTCAAGTATATCACAATCCCCCTCCCTGATCTCTACACCTACATCACCCTTCTCCATAGTAAACACAGGTAGAAAAGTAATCATTTAAAACCTCACCTACGTCTTCTGGCTTCACAGACAGATTGCCACTTTGGTCCACAAGGGGCCCTACTCTTTCCCTGGTTATCCTCTTGCCCTTAATATACTTATAAAACACCTTGGGATTTTCCTTTATCTTGCCTCTCAGTGTTTTTTCATGCCTCCTTTTCACTTTCCTAATTACTTATTCAAGTACCCCCCTTCACTTTTTATACTCCTCTATAGCCTCCATTGTTTTCAGCCTCCAGGGTTCCCTGGACTTGTTGGTCCTACCCTTCACCATGTTGGCCCTGAACTCTCTCTATTTCCATTTTGAATGACTCCCACTGGTCTGATGTAGCTTTCCTACAAGTAGCTGCTCCCAGTCCACTTTGGCCAGATCCTGTTTTATCATATTGAAATCGGCCTCCCCCAATTCAGTACCTTTATTTCCAGTCCGTCTTTTTCCTTTTCTATAACTACCTTAAATCTTACAAAGTTATGGTCACTATCCCCGAAATGCTCCCCCACTGACACTTCTACCACTTGTCTGGCTTCATTTAGATAATAGGCGACATGTTTAGGTAGAGGATCTGGATCGGCGCAGGCTTGGAGGGCCGAAGGGCCTGTTCCTGTGCTGTAATTTTCTTTTGTTCTCTTTATTCCCTGGGACTTTCTACGTGCTGGCTCAAAAAGCTCTCCTGGATGCACTTTAAGAATTCCGCCCCCTTTAAGCCTTCTGCACTAAGACTATCCCAGTTAATATTGGGGAAGTTGAAATCCCCTACTATTATTACCACACCTTTGAGATTTGCCTACATATCTGCTCCTCTATCTCTCCCTGACTATGTGGAGGCCTGTAGTACACTCCCAGCAAAGTGATTGCCACCTCCTCTTTTACACCCCCCACCCCCTGTCACGCCGGGGGATTCTATACCCTGGAATATTAAGCTGCCAGTCCTGCCCTTCCCTCAACCAGGTCTCTGTGATGGCAATAATATCATAGTGTTAATCAACATCCTCCTGTCAATGAAGAATTCCTGCATCCATTGTGGTTACTGTTATTCTCCTATGTTTTGGGAAACAAAGTGACTCCTGACAAAGCAGCCCAACGCTGAAGTCATCAGAGTACTCCCAGCTTCACATATGCGCAGAATGGATTCTTGCTGTCAGTATGGTGCTGTGCATGCACAGCCTACGTGAGCACCCAGCTTGCCAGGACTAATTCGTGCATGCGCGCGAAAATGTCATTCACGTATTGCAACGCCTGCTCGCCGTTTGCTCCCCACCTCGCCACTTCTTCCCCCCTCGGCCATTTGTTCCCTGCTTCAACCACCACACTCCCCCTGCCACCCCACCCCCACGCCACTTGCTTCACTCCCCTCGGTGGCTCACTCCCCGTTTCACCCCCATCCCCCCAACCTACCTTTAGACCACTCGCTCGCGGCCTCGCTACTTCTCCCCCCTCGGCCACTCACTCCCCGCTTCATTCCCCCACCCACCTTTGGACTACTTGCTTGTGGTCTCACCAGTTCCTTCCCTCCGCTCCCTGCTCCCTCCTGCTTCTGGTCCCCACTCCCTCCCGTGATCGCTGCCTTTCTTCCCCGCACATGGGAAGCGGGGGTGAGAGAGAGTGACAAGATAGCCAGGGGTGGGGAGGGAGACTGTGTGCGGGAAGCAGAAGCAGGAGGGAGTCGAGGGGAGGAAGTGGTGAGGCGAGTGGGGGAGAAGCGTCGAGTGGCCGGGGGTGGTGGGTGGGAAGAGAAGTGGCGAGGCTTGGAGCAGTTGGTGAGCAGACCGGTGCGGGAGGCAGCGGTGAACAGAAGTGCAGGGGTGGGGTATTGTTGGGGGTGGGATGGAGGCGGTGATCGCAGCCAATGTGGCCATTTCGGTTTCATTGTTTTTGTGATAAATTGAGCAGCGCCATCTTTAGATTAGATTAGAGATACAGCACTGAAACAGGCCCTTCCGCCCACCGAGTCTGTGCCGACCATCAACCACCCATTTATACTAATCCTACACTAATCCCATATTCCTACCAAACATCCCCATCTGTCCCTATATTTCCCTACCACCTACCTATACTGGTGACAATTTATAATGGCCAATTTACCTACCAACCTGCAAGTCTTTTGGCTTGTGGGAGGAAACCGGAGCACCCGGAGAAAACCCACGCAGACACAGGGAGAACTTGCAAACTCCACACAGGCAGTGCCCAGAATCGAACCCGGGTCCCTGGAGCTGTGAGGCTGCAGTGCTAACCACTGCGCCACTGTGCCTACTACTGGCAGCTACCAAAAATGTCAGAGACAGTGACATTTCAGTGCAAGAGGCTGCATTTGCGCATGTGCAAGTACTGCGCCACCTAGTGGCTGCGTTGTTGGAAAACACAGCCTTTGGGAACCTCGAACCTGAAGAAAGCTTCTACTGCTATACTGCTACTGTGAATCCTAAGCAGCCCTGCTGCTACATCCCTGCTGAAAGACCTATGTGACGCCTGATGTAGCTGAATTGCTTTGAATGCCTACCCATCACAGACTGTTCATCAACCTCGCCTGGAGAGGCTTCCTGTGGCATCTGACTATTCGACTCTGGGACACCTCACTCAACTGAAGAATTTCCTACCAGAACGTGACAAACGGAATTATTTTATTATTCCTTTTATTTATATGAAAACAGCTGTAAACCAGAATCCTTTTTTCCCTGGTTACCCAGTTTTGTTCAATGTATGTGTGTGTGCATGAGGACTAGGGAGAAAGGAGCTTTCATATATATAGATGTTTCTCATTCGTGGTTAAGACTTCTTTTTTTCTAATAAATAATTAATGTTGTTGTTTAAAGAAACCTGGTTGGTGTGCTTTATTCTGGGGGACAAATAGCTGTCTAATTGGCTATTCTTTGGTAGGTGGGAGAATTTATTGATATGCTGTGACCCATGGAGAAGTGGGGCTGAATTAACAGTGCATTTCTCCTGCCTTGGTCGTAACAACCTCTTCCAGGAGACTACATGGCACCTAGGCGGTAAGAAGTCCCTTGACATGATGCATAAGGCATCACAACTGATTGGGGAAGGTTAGATGGACTCATGTGATCTTTTTCTATGACATCTTCCTTTATAATTTCTGTTTGTTGTGGTCCTGCCAAAGCATTGTGGTTGCATTTATACTATAGGTACAATTTGACAACACTATCTGCAGAGAATGATGCACAGCTGGCAGCCTTGCCCTTATACTCTAGCTCCGTTGTGGCTGTGCAAACTGGAGTTCTCTGCATTCAAGTTTACATATATCGTCAGTGTGCACACTGTGCCATCCAAATGCTCATTAAAGTTTAGTGTTTAAAAGTTGATAGGTCAGTTGGCTCACTGTTATTAAAAAAGAAATGAAAAATGACAGGACAAATTTGACTTACTGCTGCATTTCCATTAGTTGCCATTTTAACTCCAACTTCCATTAACCAGCTGAGCCACCCATTGGAAGCAGGCAGGTGCCTCATGAATGCATGCAAATCTTGGTCTTGTGAGCTTGTTAGGACCCCAACTTGATTTTAATGGTTATAAGGCCTGCTTAACATTCAACATGCTGAGCAAAACCTTGCAAGACTAGCTTCACAAAGTGACTGACTCACTTACTGCAAGCACTACTGAAAAGAGCACTCAGCTGCAGCTATTAAGATCATAGGGATCTGGGTGCTATTGTGTTTAGTGCATTTCCAAGGTATTTTTCATCTTGGAGATGGATTTTTTATATTTTCCTTTTACATCCTAATTAAGCTTTCAGCTTATCATGGGTGTCATTTTTGCTTTGTTGCTTTGGATGGAGGAACATTTGGATGAACAGCAGAAATAGCAGCCACCTGAACAATCAGGACAAGCTTGTTAGGTAAGCTTGTTAAAAGATAGCAGCTAAGGGTGGTGGTGTGCTGTAGACCAAAATTCACTTTCTTGGATATCTCTGAGGAGCACAGCATCAGGAGGTTGCGATTCTTCAGGCTGCTGTCACTGATCCGTGCAGGATCTGTTATTAGCTGGGCGAGATGGCCATGCTTTTCCAGTGGTTGTCAAAGTCACTACTTTTTTTTTGCTTTAGATAGCTTCCAGACTGCTACCGGAGACATCACGTACATTTCCCAGTCTTCAGCAAGCTGGACCCCAATGTCTTCTTTGCAAGGACCAAAGCAGCCCGCTTGATCAGCACCCCATCCAAAACCTTAAACATTCACTCTCTCCACCACCATCACACAGTTGCAGCAGTATACCATCTACAAGATGCACTTGCCAAGCCTCCTTCAACAGCACCTTACAAACCTGTGACCACTACCGCATAGAAGGACAAAGGTAGCAGACACATGGTAACTACCTGCAAGATCCCCTCCAAGTCACTCAACATGCTGACTTGGAACTACATCGCCTTTCCTTCGCTTTCGCTGGCTCAAAATCATGGAACTCCCTGCCTAACAGCACTGTGGGTGTACCTACAGCAGATGGACTGCAGCAGTTCAAGAAGGCGACTCACCACCACCTTCTCAAGGACAATTAGGGTTGGGCAATAAATGCTGGCCTTGCAAGTGAAGTGCACATCCTAAGAACGAAGAAAAAAAATCAATACATCACCTTTTCCATGGACACCTACAGTCAAATTGAGAGAACTTCCTTCATGCCCTGGGCATCAAAGACTGCACTCAGGCAGCAATTAAGACACCAGAAGACCAGCCTGCAAATTTTGTTAACAGGGAGGGATATCACCTAATTAATATCCAGCTAGTTTGAGATCACTGCAGAAGGATCAGGTAAGTCTGTGTAAGTTTTGCAGGCAGATATCACATTTCCTTCATCCTCCAAGACTCAACTATTCCACCTTGCTGGAAACATAAAAAGATGGCTGCTTGTTGGCAACGCTACTCCATGCACATATGGCTGATGACATCCCTCTGCAACCCCACCATGTCTGAACAGCTCAGATATAATCACAGCTATAGCACTACCAGGAACTTTACTGAGCACACTATTGCACTATTGAAGCAAAGGTCCTGGGGTTCCCTACAAAATGCCCCAAAGTCTTTTGGCATCATTGTAGTGTGCTACATTTTGCACAACATGGCAAAACAGATAGGATTGCAGTTGGAGGAAGCAGAGCAACAAGAAAATTCACCAATAATAGAAAGTGCTGAAGAAAGGTCACAGACCTGAAACATTAACTCTGCTCTCTCTCCACAGATGCTGCCTGACCTGCTAAGTATTTCCATCATTTTGTTTTTATTTCAAATTTCCAGCATCTGCAGTATTTTACTTTTATATAAGAACATTCAGTTGGCAAAAACTGGCTAAAGGCAAGGGAAAAGCGAAAGAAAGGTGAGCGCAATACACTGCAGCCAAAGGCCAGTGATCAATTGATCAAACAAGCCTTCTGGTATATTGCTCATTCCCCTAACCTGAAAAGTTACACAAAACCCACTGCGTTAACAAACCTTGTTGCCTCTTTTACCACTCCCTTAACCCTGTACTAAAGAACATTGAAACGATTTAGCCAACTTTGATATCAATAACTTATTTACAATGCAGACTTAGAAGCCATGATAAAATAATGCAGACCAAAATGTCAACGGTAATTGTGTTTTGCATTAGATCAATCATTTCCTTGAATTTACTGCTCACTCAGGTGTCAATCCATAGCGCTTTTCTTAAAAGTAGTTTCATTAACTCTGCTACTCCTACAAGGTTTCCCCATTGACAGAAGGTTGCTGTTGCCCATTTTGATACCCTTGAGACCGTCGTCAGCAACATCTGTGAGGGCCTAGCTGCAGATTACAACACTTTGGCTGCTGCCAAGGCAGTCTTGCCCAGATTTCTGGTACCATGGCAGGTCTTGGCTGAGATAGTGTAAGACAGCAGACATACTGACATCCTGAGAGATAGGAACATGGGCTGCTCCCATTGTGCCATTCCCATAAAGCTGTAGCTCACAAGGCTCATTGATCTGTAGGAAATAAGTGGCTCATTGAAATCCCTACTTATTCAGTCCTCATGTCTCTTCAACATGGAGCCTAGTGCAAGTATGACAGCCACTTCAACTTCCATGAAAACTGCAAAGGCTGTGAACATTGACTCCTGTTATGAGAGCCTGGCTGCAGTGTCCCTGAAGGTTGCCATGCTGCTCAAGGTAGGCTTAGACTGCTGCTGTCCTGGAAGCTAACACCACATTAGGTTGGAAACGCACTGCTCCATACTTTCAGGGATGCACTGAAAATCCTTGTGAGACGTTTGAATACCTGGCACAACTGCTTGTGTGAGACAAGCAGCTTTCGGTTCATAGCTGGACCCCAGTCATCCTTATCTCTGTCTCCCATAGCGGAGCTGGGAGAGGATCACGCCCTCCTGTCACTTTATTTAAATGTGGGTCCTTTACATTTTTCAGGCAGTAACTTAAAGGGACCGACTTCTGCGCAGGATATTCCAGTTGCTGCGCAGCTTAAGAGGGAACACTGATTGTAAGTTAAACTGCAAAGGCAGCAATACGCAGAAATGTCCTGAAATCACAGAATTGTTGCAGTGCAGAAGGCCATTCAGCCCATCGAGGTTTTCGAGTGTGTTTTGCACTTGCCCCACCCCCTGCCAGCCTGAAACCTGCTGCAATCACAAAGGTTATAAAATTCACAGACTGGGTACTTTATAGAACATATGCTTCATAATGGCTGTAGTCATATTTCAACTACCGTGATGCCAAACAATACAACGGCTGAATCTGATTTTGATAGCTTTGCATAGCAATTATTCATTGATGTGCAGTTGAAATCACTTTGCATGGGCCTAAAATGTTCACTGTAATTGGCTTATTACAGTCACAAGCGGAGTTCAAAATAATTGAATGTTAAACACAAAGACAAATGCAGAATTGATCTATTTATAACTGTACATGAAAAAAAAAACTGGCAGACTCTGCATCTTGTATAACTTTTTGGAAATGACACAGAAATGATACTGCATCCTCAAAAGGTTACCCTAACAACAATGATTACTGGCACCATTTCTATGTTGTGTATCAGACATCCTCTCAGCACATTCACTAACGAGAACCCTAAATACAATTTGAAGGACTGAAATTTAAAAAAGCTAATGCAAGCTGTGGCAAATCCATCTGCAATGCAATTTTGCGTTCTGAGTTGCTGCATTGGAAAGAGTTAAATGAAGCACTGTAATTTTAGTAGTCTAACTTTGTACACTGTACTCTGCAGAAAGTATCTCTGGAAGGCATCAATTATTGTTACGTCAAATACTTTATCATTGACCAGCAGCTCCCAATGGAGGACAAAAAACAGAACACAAGAGGCTTGAGCTAGTATTATTAGGCTCTCTGCTTAAATTACATCAAATAAAAACAAAAAAAAATAAGCAAAGAGCTGTGCTTGGCTGTACTCACCCCAAGTCCACCACAGGGTAGCAATGCATACATCTTCTGTGTAATAGGACCTAGATAAACATGCCAACAGAATACCCTTCAGTCAGTGCTGAAATTCTGAGTTAATTTTTCTTTCTTAGAAAGGCAATATAAAATCCTTAAGTAGCACTTACTTCCCAGATATTGCCAGTTATTGAAATAACTAGCTATTATTTGGGTATATTTAACTGCAATTTTAAATTTAAATTAAAATGCTCAAAGTATTTATCATCCCTACAACTCACAGTTTACCAAGTTCATTAAATCAACTGAGCATTCGCAGTCTGCACAATGTATCATTTAGGAATATAATTCCTCCAATCCAGCAAGTAAATGTAATATGGAAACACAGTCCCATGATGCAAAGAGGATCCTGACATGGCCAGTCAAAACAAGATTTACCTGCTGCAAAGTTTTTGCAGGTTTGTTTTTTCTTTGGTCTTTTCATGATTTAAAAGTAAATTATGGGGTGGCAATTACATACCTAGCAACTTCTTACTGTCCAGCTTCTGCCTGTTCAGAGGGCTGGTGCCATATAACAATGTGTGGTGTTCTGAATGCACTGTTTGAATTTCATCCAAAGTCGCTTTTCTACCCCGGATTCGCTGCAAAAGTAAGTACAGAATATTAACCCTTTGAGGACTGCAGTAGCATTTCTCCGCCAAAATAAAAACATTCAGCATAACTACAGCTTTCAGAAATTTACTCTACGAATCGTTTAAATTAAGGTTAATGGGTCTTCATACTGATCTCTGACTTTTAGAATATTCACCACTGCAAATTTGTTTAAAAAAGTTTTGCAGACATCAGAACGTGTGAAGATTTTAACACTGTACAGAACGTTCAGTACTCAAAGGGTTAATCACTTAGGTGGCACTCATCAGAAATTTCCTGCCAGGGAAGCAGCACTGATGACTATACTGAGGCAGTCTCTGTACTAACCCAGTTTCCTAAGAATAATGGTTTTGTGCATGTTCATAAACATGCATAAATTGCAGGTATATATATATATATATATATATATATTATATAGCATAAATATTCAAACTTCTGACCATTACTTGCTGGTATGTGTAGGTACCTCATAATAACTAAGCAAGCAACTTTTACACTTGTATTAAAAGTTCCATATCCTTCAACTGCTATTTAGTTGTTGTATGCATCCAACTTTTCCCATGAGTTATCAGAATCGGTGACTTCAAAGTATGAGCAAGCCCTGCAAGCTGTAAATGTCACACCTCATCTCCCCTGCAACAGGTAAAACAAACTGTGTGTCACCGTTGACAGACCCCCTAAAAATTTAATTTGGTTTTGAAGTAAAGTGATAACATAATTTGAATCAAGAGAGCTCAGTGTACAGTTCTGTTGAGTGATTTAAGGCTGATGTAAGATAAATGGTCTAAGTCCAGATTGAGTGATTTATAATTGACTCCTCCCCATCCAGTAGGATTACAACCTTTAACTCTCTCCACAACATTTTACAATATAATTTTTTTTAAAAATGATTTCATGGGATGTGGGGCGTTGCTGGCAAGGCCACCATTTGTTACCCTACTTGCCCTTGGCAAGTGACTGACTTGCTTGGTCATTTCAGAGGGCAGTGGGTCTGGAGTCACATGTAGGCCAGACCAGGTAAGGACAGCAGATTTTCTTCCTTAAAAGGACATCAGTGAACCAGGTGTGTTTTTATGACAATCGATGACAGTTTCTTGGCATCATTACTGAGAATAGCTCTCAATTCCAGACTTTTTAAATTAATTAATTGAATTTAAATTCCCCCAGCTGCCATGGTGGGATGTGAACCCATGTCCCCCAGGAAATTAGCCTGGACCTCTGGATTACTAGCCCTATGCCATTACCACTACATCATCATCACCCCTGTACCATGATTCTCAAGCGAGGAAATGGAATCTGTAATATACTGTTATAACTGTGAATCTGAGGAGATGAAATCTGCGAGCAGAATGTTAGCGATGTTAGCAAAGTTGTGGCACAATGACTTTCATAAAAGGGTATAGCAGCTGGAGTGGCAATATTTGCAAAACAGAATATTATGATACATAAAAGAGTAGGACAATCTCTTTTCTTTAAAAAAAGTGAATGGATCACATAGTTAGCCTTTATTAATCTGTAGAATGCAAAAAAATACATGTTTTAAAAAAAAAGTGTTGCCAATTTCACCTAGACATCTATTTGGCTTCCCTCTACTAAGTATATGCATTGTGCTTTCCAATTTTCTTTAATAGTGTTTTATTGAAGTGCTTGTTTGCACATAAAGAAAATGTATAACGGAGCTACTATGATACTGATGGCTACAAATATCTCATACAAAGGTACAAATGCAACGGTTCCTATATCATCTGGACCACAGACCTTGTTCAGAGCAGGAAAGAACAATTTAAGAAAAATAAAAATGACTAGGTGATGGGCTGTAATGACTTTATGGATATATGTTATCAGGAAATGTAATGCGACGTAGACAAATAAATTAAACTAACAGAATGATTGCATCATATAGAGACTAAGTTTTGATCGAATAGCATTTATGTGGTCCAAATCAGGCCAAGCATTCAGGTACAGTCATGAATAATGCTTCTTTTCACCAGGCAGAGAAAGCAACAACTTCTAATTGTGTGTGTATCTGTATGTATTATTTATTAAAATGGACTTCTGTGCTGAGCAGCATCAACTTGAGCAACATCAACTTAAGAAACATCACCCAGAGGCAGCAAATCCTTCCTTGACAACTACAGGAAGGCTCAGAACATTGTAGATTTCCTAACACATCACAATGCAAGAGGCCTAAATCCCATCTGCAAAGAGTACCCATTACTGTACAAGAATGCCTCTTCCATTTCCCATACATTCAAATGATTCATTAAGCAAGATTACTATATTACTATCAACTATACAAGTCTGTAAGGCAACTCTGCACTCTGGTCTTACATGTACTGTGAAATTAACTGAACTTCCTTCAATAGATTTCAATCATATCTTTGAAAGATAGTTGGAGCTGACTTGAATCCAGGTTCCAGGGATGAAAGGACACATTGTTCTAACGACTTATACCAGATCCACTTATTCATAGCAAATGGAGCAGTATTTTGTATTCAAGACCAAACATTGCTGAGCAGTCCCTACAGCACATCAATACAGATTGTTATCATTCAATATTTTGCCTGACAGTCCTTCAAAAGATGATTCAAATCATGCAGCAAAAGTCTAAGATTTGAGTGTGACAAAGTTTTTGTCTAGTACTCTGGATCACATAGAATTCCAGAGATGCCAACTTACTGCCCATTACAGAAATTCCCGAATTTTCTTGCAGCTTCTTCATGTTTGGCAATTTTATATCCCATGCATGTGGTAGAGTTGATGTATGCAACTTCTTGCCAGATTCTGGAAGGAGCCTCCAGATCAAAGACAAGGTACACCACCATCAGCTTAGGAGTGGGAACAAGAGGCAAGAGATCCTGAGGTGAGACACTACAACCTTTTTATACATGAATATTTGCTATAGATCAGACTTCAGCTTGTTTTAGTCACTGACTTACTGCTCACTTTTGTTTTTAAAAGTGTGTACATCTGTACTTTTGTGAACTGTGTGTATCTGGCTTGAATTTGGGGTTTTGCCACAAATTGAGCCTAACCTAAAACCAAAAAAAATGATCAAGATTGTTGTAAAATTTCCTGATATCTATTGACACTTGGGAGTAAAACTGATCTCAAATCAGCAGATAACAAATGTACTACAGTTACTTTACAAAACTGCTAGGTAGATTGGGCTGTTACAGTATCAGATTAATTGGCTGAGAATTTTGATAATTCATTATCCTAATTTGAACAGTAATATGACTGTTTCCATTTTTTTGTTAGATTTTGAGAATTTGGGTTTTTGGAGCTGAAAGGGATTCCATAGATGGTGGCCCTTTGGGTGTTTTTTTTTTAAAAAGGTCACCAGAAGGTTTGGGACTGAGTTTGAACTATAAACAGTTACTGGAATGCACCCGTTTTCAAATAACCCAGCAGGAGTTGTTTTTGACTTGGAGATGTTCAGAAAGAAGTGACAAGCCAATATTTATAAATGTCATGAGACTGGTCCTCTGGAAAGTCTTGGTTTCAATGTGAACAGTTAAAACAGGACAGTTGGTGTTTGACCTGTACAGAAGAAAAACAGCTCATCTCTCTCTTGAAAATAAACCATGCATTTCCAGCATGCCTGTTTCCTATTTCCTCCTGTATTTGAAGAAATCCTGCACGTTTGCAGAAACCTTTGCATGTCGAATGTGTGGAACTGAAACCTTGTAGCTGCACTCCTGCTGTAAGACCTAGCTGCATCTCATGGAAAGCCTACCCAAACTGATCATCAACATCGCCTGCGAAGAACTGTTCTAGGAAGATCCCATTGACGGCTGCCTACACGCCTTTGGGATGCCTAACCAAAACATAGGACATCTTTCCATACCTTCTTTTCAGCCTAAATGTTTTTCTTATTATTCCTTGCATTTCTTTGTAACAGCTGTAAACAAAAATCCCTTTTTTTCTCCCCGGTTAACTGGTGTGTATGTACGTGTGTGTGAGGTCTAAAATAAATAAGGGGCTTTAATATTGCAATTTGTGTATATGTTTTACTTTATTATTGGTTAAGACTTGGTTTATAATAAATGGATAATTTTGTTGTTTATTAAAGAAACCTGGTTGGTGTGTTTATTCTGGGGAAAAATAATTGACAGTATCAGTATGTGGGAAAATTTAAATATATGTTGTGACCTGTGGAGAAGTGGGACTGAATTAACAGTGCACTCCTCCCGCCTCGGTCGTAACAACAGGAAAAATTCAATTCTTGATGTGCAAGCACCAACCTTCAGCTTTTGCACATGCTTGATCAAACCCATTTCCCATTAATGCACATAAAGGTTTTTCAAATCCTTAGGACTGGACAATAGGTGGAAATCCTAGAGAAATATACAAACTGACTCGTGCATTTTAATAAACATCCATTTCATATAGTTAGTACAACAAATGATGTGGCCAGCAATTAAAGATCACTTGAGAAGGAATACTTTTGGCCTGAAAAGAGTAACTGTAGGCCTTTCCAGAAAAGGCGCAAGAAGTCATTCAAAAAAACATATCACATATTCAATGTGAATTGTTACTTCTTAAGCTAATGCAAAACACTAACAGGATGAAGTAAGTTTTGATCAAAATTAAGTTTTAGATTAGATATCAGTGTACTCTGCTGTTGCATGTTTCACACCTTTTCAGGTGCCAGCCCATGTTTCCAAATTAGTCCAATTTTGTGATTCTTGGCCCATAAGCACATGCTTTAAACACAATTCAGGTCACAATTTCGTAACAGGGCCCTCTTTCCAACTGTATTCAATGGAACTTTCTACTAATTTAATGAATGTGCATATTACAAGTGCATATTTAAGATCCTTATCCAGGATTGACATATTCAAAAACTTTTAAAAAAAGACTTAACATTGGGGAAGCAGATTGAGAAAAAAAAAATTCGCAATGCTTATATCAGGATCATAGTTGATAAGTCAATGCTTGTGAGTTGAAACAATCCTTTTTTATTCATTAATTCCTGGGAAACTGTATTTGGCTCCAGTATTTTTGGAAAATTCTTGAGCAACAGTCATCACTTTCCCTGCTTTCTTACCTCGCACTTGTTGAGTAACCCTGTTTCCTGAAGCCTGGACCAGACACTTTGTATTCTCCCTGCATGCTCTGGATGGTTGTTAGTGTTCCCACAAGTGCACTGGTGTTTCAACATGAAAGTGTCATATACTAAACCTACAGAGAGGAGAGAAATTAACAAAGTGGCATACTAAAAGCGCTCTGTAACCTATTTTACATTTTTATTTAACAATGCAACACACTTTGAACCAGTCAGGTAAATCCAACACACCTTGTAATTTTAAATTTTAGCTAGCAGGTTACATTTTATCAACTCCTGGAAGAAGTTCAAATACATTTCATGCATAATTTGTAAATAGAATTTTGCTGGCAAGGTACATTAGTATTGGGGAGCAGCTATTTTCTCCAATTTTTCTTTTGACAGCAACAGGGACTAATCAGATCCAGCATGGTTAAGTCTGATTATAAATGACATATTTAGGTAAACAGAAAGCTGCTTCTCTTCTGCCCCAACAATAAACCTTACAGTACTTGCCATCCCACCAAAGTGGCACATCAGTTTCTCACTGCCGTATTTATGACTTCTGTGAATGGCATTGCCAAGTTCTGAACATGATGTTGTGAACTCACATATATACAAAGTGGATTGAGATAGCTCAAACTCAATTCACATAGGATTCTCTAACATCTTCTAGCTCTGATGACCTGAAGCGTTAACTCTGTTACTCCCTCCACCAATGCTAGCCAACCTGTTTTGTTTTCCAGTAATTTTTATTTCAGATTTTCAGCATCTGCAGTATTTTGCTTTCATTTAGGATTCTTGCAGCCAGAAGAGAGGTTCACTGTCATCAATCTGATGAAGTCCAGCTCCTACATCTAAAAAAAAGTGGCCCTGAATTTCTTGGGTTCCCACTGAGGCAGTGTAAGCGCAGGAGGACAGGACTTATGTCCGCCAAAATCTGGTGACGCTGTTCTGATCAGAAAGCTTGGGGTAGCTAACTTCCATAATTTTTGCATAACTGAAACAATCGACCTGGGCCAGATTTGCGAAGGAAGCAACGAAAATTGGGAAGGGGACTAAGCAAGAATGCAATATCAGAAGTTAAAGGACTGCATGATAAGAATCACAGAAAAGTTACGGCACAGAAGGAGGCCATTCAGCCCGTCGCGTCTGTGCGGCCGAAAAATCTAGCCGCCCAATCTAATCCCACCTATGATGTGTGTTAATTGAATATTAACTTGTATGCAGGCGGTGGTCATTAACTGGGGATTCACTTGTACTCCTATAAATAGGAACAAACTGAAACTATAGTGGTTGGGGATGCTTGTTTGTAATGTGTATCTCTGTAAATAAATGCTTATAAAAGTGTGCAAAGATGGGCTCCAGTTCTACCCTTCACTATCTGGCTTTCTGGTTTATAACAACAATAACTAATATTTATATAGTACCTTCAACATAATAAAATGTTCCAAGGCACTTCACAGGAGCATTATAAAAACAAAATATGACAGCAAGTCACATTATAACATGGTAACAGAGGATGGCTAGATAAGGTGAAAGGTGGAAATTAAGAACAACTTTTCATATAGAAAGCTATAATCCTAGTGGCCATTGTGGAAAATGGGAGAAAGCAAGTATAAATTGTCAGGTTATGATTACCCTCCCAGGTTCTCAAAATCTGATCCACATAACCAGTGGATGAATGAAGTTGTTATGTGGACATAGATTACGACCCGACCAGAGAGAAAACAAGGTATCGACTTGGCGTTGTCGCTTCCTGCAAGAAGTAAAATTAGAAGTATTCTGTGAAAGGGATGCCTGTCAGTTGGATAGCGATGAAGGTTTGGACTTTCTATTTCAGAGTTCTTGGATGAAATCTACAAGAAAGATGATCTGTTAAATACCTATGAGGTATGATCAGACTTTGACAGATTTCAGAAAACAGATAGTCATTCCATGGAAGAATATATCATGGACTTTAACAGATTGTATAAGAGATTGACAAAATTCAATTTAGGGATCCTTAGATCAGTACTAGCATTTAAATTGCTGGATTGTGTTACCGTGTCTCATATGGACAGGTTACTCATGCTAACTGTGTTCGGTTCTCTGAGAGTGAGACTCTGTTAGATCAGATGTCTGCTGCCTTAAAAAAATTCCTGGGGAAATAGTCATTTCCTTCAGCTTTCATGGAAGGAATGAGACATTCTGTGGTGACACAAAGAATACAAGAAATGATTGCCAGATTTCCAAATAGCCCAGATACCGGACCAGGCGTCCATACAAAGAAAGGATTAAAGACAGGCAGAATGAGATAAATGCACCTATAACAGATCTGGCTATTACAGAAGACAAAATTGCAGCAAAACTAAAGGACAAGTGAATCCTAAGAATGTCCAAAGAACAGTTAATAGGTGCTTCAGGTGTGATTTCAAGTATAATTAAGCAGTTAACTGCCCAAAGCAAAGAAGAAGGGTCCTCAAAAAGAGATATGACAAAGAGAATTCTGAGGAAGACTACACAAGGCTAATAAAAAAGATGTGAGAAGTGTGAAATCTGTAAAAAAAAAGTATCGAAGGATGCTGCGAAGTCCTATTGTAAGCCTTCCACTGCCACGTGACTTTAAGGGGGAAGCTGCCATGGATCTAAAGGCATGGGACAAAGGCAGAAATATTTTCTTCCTACATTTTATAAGTCTGGCGATCAGATTTGGTCTTTTTAACAATAATACATAGTCAGGACAAAAGTGTTTTTATAGACAAAATCATGAAGAAATGGACAGGGACTGGACTTGGGACACCAAAGTTTCTGATCGATAATGGAGGGGAATTTGCCAATGACGAGTTCAGAGACGTGTGAAAATATGAACATCAAGGTCATGAATACTGCAGCGGAAAGTCTTTTCAGCAATGGACTTTGTCAAAGGAATGGTGTGGGGATCAATGAAATGCTGCATAAAAATTTAGCTGATCAACCAGACTACAAGTTGACACTGCCAGAATTCACTCCAGATGGTTGGAGAATATTGTCCTTGGTCTATCAGCAAAATCCCAAATTACCTAGTGTTTTGTGTGAAAGTGCTGCCATTAGTTTAATTTTTTCTGCACCTTTGAATGCTTTACATGCAGAGATAGGCTTTCTTCAAGGCTGAGGTCTCAGAAAATTCAGAAAGCACGGAGGCATTGTATAAGATCATCTGAGACAGAGTTTAATTTAGGAGACTTGATATACCAGAAAAAAAAGAGTCATAGGAAACGGAAAGGCCCTGGTAAGGCAATAGGTCGTGATGTTAAGACAGTACTTTTCAAACATGGCAATCAAACTGTTAAGGTGCATTCCTCACGATTATTCGGAATTAATTACGAAATCTCAGACTCTAAGCAGCTGATAGACGTAAACAAGACGCACTGTACCTCAAATGTTCATATGTTTTGTGATGAGGGTTCTGAGGAACAGAATGTGGGAGATCAGGGGCTGGATAGCGGTAATGCGAGTGATCATGACACACATGACAGAGATATCGCATCCACAGGCCAACCGCCCAGACTGGGTACTCAGGTGACATATATTCCAGAGGGGTCTAATGATTGGAGGGGTGTGACCATTCTGCGATGTGCAGGAAAAGCTACTGGCAAGTTCAAATATTGGTTGAATGTTCAGGATGATGGCCAAGAAGCATGGTCCATGGACTGACAAAATTGGGTGAAAGAGTGAAAAGTTAGAAAGCGCAGTGCAAGTAGTGAGAGTCCGAAAGTGACATTTGTGTCAGAATATAATCACAAACTGGAGAAAGATCCTCTGATAGTGCAAGAGGGAGATCTCATAATAGTAGTCCTGACAGACATGAATGTGGAAGTAGACGCCATAGTTTGAGTAGATTAGACAATGAAATAAAGGCCAAAGAACAATCTCGCACCAGAACTAGAAGCAGAAGTCCTCATGACTGTGACGTTTTGGTGGCTTCCAATAACTTGAGGATAAACTAATGACAGGCAAAACAAAGGGAGTTAGGCAACTGGAGATTTTGGAGTTTATTCGGAAGGTACCAGATAAGGGTCAACCAGCTTTAATACACAGGTGGACCTGCACTGAAAAAAGTCTTTGCAGTTGAGACTTACAATGCTAAAGCGAGGCTGGTTGCTAGAAGTTTTGAAGAGCGACTGGGTAATAGATATTAGGGTGGATTCTCCCACAGCTGGAAAAGTAATCTTAAAAATCTTTTTAGCCACTTATTCTTGGGAGTGTAGATCAACTGACATAAAAACCATATTTCTGCAAGGAAATACTTTTCAGAGAAAAGTATTTCTGAAACCGCCCAAAGAGGCAGCAGATGCAGAAGGAAACCTATGGAAACTAAACAAACACATCTATGGCCTGAATGATGCCTCCAGGGTATAGTATTTTTCTGAGAGATCTGTTTTGCTGAAAAGAGGTTGCGTTCAACTAAAAGCAGATCCCACAATGTTTTAGTGGTTATCATAAAAGAAAACCTTCAGGCATTTCATGATGCATGTTGATGATTGTACTAGGTCATCATAGAAAGATGTTATACTTAAAGAGATAGAGCAATTGCAAAGCTTGATTGGTTAGTTGAGCTGGTTGTGCACTCAGGCTAGACTAGATGTTAATTTTGGTGTGTTGGAGTTAAGCACTATGATGAAACACCCGAAAAGAGAATGTTGTAAGGGCAAATTAAACATTAAGAAAGTTAAACCTGGATAAGTGTGTCCTGAAGTTCTCTTCCCCAGGTGATCCAAAGAACACGAAGCTAGTCATTTTTAGCTTCTGATTGGCGAGAATGGGAAATGTTGTTCTTTAACTTGGGAAGCGAAGAAAATAAAAAAGGTTGCTAAAAGTACTCTGGAGCCGAAACACTGGCTCTTTTGGAGACAGTGGATACGGGATTCAACCTGTTAAATATTTTAAGTGAGATGCTGTACAATGAACATACTGAACATTGAATATTCATGGAATGTTATGTAGGTAATTGTTCCTTATAGGATAATGTACACTCTACAAAAAGGGTGAGTGAGAAAAGTTTATGGATTGACCTTGCTGGCTTAGAACAAATGCAAGAAAGAAAGGAAATATCTAGAGTTAAATGGGTGAATGCAAGTGATCAACTATCAGATGGTTTTCCAAAAAGAAATGCATGTACAAATGAATTGTTAGGTGTCCTAGAAGTCAAGATTCTCGCAATATAATGGTTTGTACAGAATATGGAGGTCTTTGATTTAATTTGTTTTGAAATTTTGGTGGTATATATAAACTCTAATTTTTATTCAAAGAGAAGGAAATCTGTTAATTGTATTTAATTATATGCAGGTGGTGGCATTAACTGGGGATCTACTTGTGCTCCTATAAATTGGAACATACTGAAACTGCGGAGGTTGGGGTTAGGAGGTACTTGTTTATAATGTGTATCTGTATATAAATGCTTATAAAAGTGTGTAAGATTGGCTCCAGTTCCATCCTTCACCACCTGGACTTCTGGATTATAACAGAGTGAGCAGACTCTGGCAAGAGGGAATGAAATGGCTGCTGCAACAGAAGCCAGGTATTAACTTCTCAGAAACTGAATTGAAAATATTACTATCCTTGGTTAGAGAAGGGCCTGGCAATCAGAAATGGAGATGTAGGAATTGTTGTGTCTTAGTGGTTACCTGAGAGTTTTTATGTGATGATTCTATATATAATCTTCAATCTGTCTACCAGCTCCCACTTATTCCATAAAATATCTGCAAAATAGTTGATTAAGCTGTTCAAGCAGACCAAAGTTAACAGTATTCTTTTTGTTCCAGAGGCTGCAAACCAGTAGACAGGGTGCTGAAGACCGAAACATTGCAAACCAATTTAACTCTGGCAACATTGGTGACCACTCATTCAATCTTTCACCCTCTCTCTGCCCTTAGGAGGCCACAGACACCCAATGAAGGAGGATCCAGATTGTGCAGGTGTATAATTTGCACTTGGTGAAACAAAGAGGACATGGAAGTCAGGGGATGCAGATATGGACATGGAGCCAGATGTAGTTGAGTGGAGACAGATGATGGCAGCTGTTGGCAGAATAGCATGCAGATGACTATCTAAGGAGTCCTGCCCTCGACAGATAATAACAGTGTACCAGACATCTACGGAGGGGTTGCGTGGCCCTACCCACAATGCACAGCAACAACTTATATTTATATAGTGCCTTTTAATGTAACATAACACCCTCAGGTATTTCACAGGAGCATTATTAAACAAAAATGTGACTCCAAGCCACATAAGGATATAGGTGGTCAGTTGACCAAAAGCTTGGTCAAAGAGGTAGGTTTTAAGGAATAGCTTAAAACAGGAAATCAAGGTACAGAGGCAGAGAGATGTAGAGACGGTATTCCAGAGTTTAGGGCCTAGGAAACCGAAGGTGCGGCCACCAATGGTGGAGTGATTAAAATTGGGGATGAAGAAGAAGCCAGAATTTGAGGAGCGCAGATATCTTGGAGGATACAAGGCCATGGAGGGATTTGAAAACAAGGATGAGAATGTTAAAATCAAGATGTTGCTTGACCAGGGGCCAATGGTGCAGCGAGTACAGGGGTGTCAGGTGAACGGGACTTGGTGTGAGTTAAGACACGCGCAGCTGAGTTTTGGATGACTTCAAGTGTACAGAGGTTACAATGTGGGAGGCTATCCAGGAGTGCAATCAAGTCTAGAAGTAATGAAGGCATGAATGAGGATTTCAGCAGCAGATGAGCTGAGACAGTAGCAAAGTCAGACAATGTTAGAGATGAAAATAGGCAGTCTTAGTGATAGTGCAAATATGAGGTCAAATGTGACACCAAGTTTGCAAACAGACTGGTTTAATCTCAGACTGTTTGCCAGAGAGAGGGATGGGGTCAGTAGCTAGGGAACTGCATTTGGAGTGCAGACTGAAAACGATGGCTTCAGTCTTCCTAATATTTAACTGGAGGAAATTTCTGCTCATCCAGTACTGGATGTCAGATCAGCAGTCTGATAATTTAGCAACAGTGGAGTCATTGGGAGATGTGGTGGTAATGTAGAGCTGGGTGTCATCAGCATACATGTGAAAACTAATGCTGTGGTTTCAGATGATGTCGCCGAGGGACAGCATGTAGTTGAGAAACAGGAGAGGCCAAGGAGAGATCCTTGGGGGACACCAGAGGTAACGGCGCGGGTGCAGGAAGAGAAGTCATTGCAAGTGATTCTATGGCTACGATGAGATAAGAACGGAACCAAGTGAGAGCAGTCCCATGCAGCTGGAGAACAGTGGAGAGGCACTGGAGCAGGATGGCGTGGTCAACTGTGTTGAGAAGGACGAGGGGAGAAAGCTTACCCTTGTCATAATCATAGAAATAGGAGGGTCCATGAAATGAAGTTGGGTGGTCAGTAGTTTAGTAGGAACAGGATCGAGGGAGCAGGAGGTGGGTCTCATGGACAAGATGAGCTCAGAGAGGGTATGAGGGGATAGGAGAGAAACTAGAGAAAGATGCGAGTTCAGGGCTAAGGCAGGGGTAACATTAGAGGAAGTTTGGCCAGGCGGACTAGTGGAAGAGCAGGACGCGACAGAGGCAACTGATCGGATGGTCTCAATCTTAGCGACAAAGAAGTCCATGATCTCCTCGCACTTATTGTTGGAGGTGAGCAGTTGGCTGGGCTACCAATTGAAACTACTGCCCTAATGTGTGCCAACATTTGAGAGATTTTTCAATTCATGACTGGAGAAAATAGCAGCTGCAGGAGCATTTGTAGACCTTCCACTGCTTCGTGGGCCAAGTCATTCAACTGAATGTGGAGGCATGGAATGAAAGACTGTAAGTCTTCTGGTATTGTTTGGTGAGTTTAATGTCTGAAGGTTAATCTGGTTGACTCTTCCTGATCTCTAAGGATCCATTCTCCCACTGACCAGGGGTAAACAGAATCCAAGGAAAACAGTAGACTGGCTGCTGCGCAGGCCTGACAGCGCTTTCTTAAACAGCAGCAACAAAGGTGCACACCACCAGCTTCCTGATGCCAGATTTCACTATTATTTTGTTGCAAGAAGCACTATTATGAGAATTATAACGAGTATAATAGCATAGTGGTTATGTTACATGATAAGTGATCCAGAGGCCTGGACTAATGATTTGGAGACACGAGTTCAAATCCCACCATGGCAGTTCGGAAATTTAAATTCAATTAATGAAGTGTATCCAGAATAAAAAGCTAGTATCAATAATGGTGATTATGAAACCACCAGATCATTAAAAACTGATTCAAGAATGCCCTTTAGGGAAACAAATCAGCCGTCCTTACCCGGTCTAGCCTATGCCTGACTCCAGAACCACAGCCATGCGGTTGATTCTTAACTGCCCTCTGAAATGGCCTAGCAAATCACTCAGTTGTATTTAAGATGGCAGCACACCATCATTTTCTCAATGCTGGCTGTGCCAGTAACATCCATATCCCGTGAATGAATAAAAAATATTGACTTTCAGTGGCTGAGTAGGTGCCAGCAATGTCACCCTCAGTACCCGGTTTCAATTACCTCAAGAGCAGCAGTGCTGAGAACAGCTCTTCATCTCCATCAACAACACCTGTCAAAACTCCTTTCACTGCGCCTCCCCCACCGCTCTCAACAATTCCCTCCTTCCATCACATCCTTCAATATACAATCACAATGATACACTGCAACACTTCTCTTCCTCAATCCAAGTAAGCTCACCTCTTCTTTTGTTCTCTTCACATCACACACTAACAGTATTTTCTTCTCATGTCCTAGCAACTCTTGTCGGAACTCCTTCACATCACAATCACACACTTGGTTTTATGTTCATCACCTCCCTATCCTCATTCCATCTTGATTCTTTGCCAGCTCTTGGCAGAAGCATTATATGCTGAAATCCTACACATCTCCACCTTACCTTTTCAATAGCCACACCCCAACTCTCATGCTCTGTTTCTGCAGGTGAAGGCAGCACAAAATGGGCTGTGTTTTACGGGCTCCCTGAGGCGGGGAGCACGGAGAATTGTGATGGGTGGCGGGGGGTGGGTGGGCGGACAGCCTGTCGCCTAGCAATCTTACTGGGGATGGGATAGGCTGACGACGCTCTTCCCACCCAGAGGCCAATTGAGGCCCTTAAGTGGCCTCTTCACAGCCAATTAAGGGCCTCTTCCCGCCACTGCTGTGATCTTACCAGCAGCAGGGACTGCTCCGCCATACAGGGAGGGCGCCTTGCAACATGAGACGCCCTCCCTGCGGGCTTAGTGGAGGTGGGAGCCCCTCTTCTGTGGGCAATCTGTAGCCCACAGAGGACCCCCACTGGGACCCACTTCATCCCCAGGAACCCCACCTCCTACACAAAATCCAGCCCAATGTGACGGAGGAACATCAGATGTCTTAGCCCTCAGGCAAACAGAACAGGAAATCCGGGATATTGGTGGCCTGGGAAAAACTATGAAAAATGTAGATGGTGTAGCTAAGTTTTCTGAGCAGGGTGTCTGGATATTACTTGTACCCCTTCATTCACCTCAACAAATATTCAACAAGCTTTATAATTTCAAGCTGCATTCTGAAGACCACCACCTGCTAACGTTCAGCCACTTTGTGCCTTTCTAATTCTTGTTCCTTTTATTTCTCCTCTAGGTCCCTCTCAATGAGAAATTTGTAAGGAAGACAGTTCGGCAGAGGATAATCCTTCTGAGGATGCACCATCGCGTGCTCCATCTCTCCCAAGCACCAATGTATAATGGGTTTGTATATGGTGAAACACCAACTTGAGTGAAAAGCAGAAGGCACTGGTGGCAAGGACAGTACAGGAAACAGCTTTTCAGAGGGCAGGTCCATTCCCAGCTCGAATGAGCAAGGCAGAGATGAGGCCTAACTATGAAAAGAAAACTGCTTGCTGCTCTCAAGCATTCATACGAGGTATAGGAAAGCTCGTCAATACAATGTCACCACTATGAATGAAAGTATAGCAGAGTCTGCTTTTAGCCTGTGGGCCATCATCTCACATGGTATTGGCACTCTGCAATTGACTGTGGAGAGTGTGGCCACCTGCAGAGATGCTGTAGCCAGGCCCTGACAATGGAAGTAAGTGTCACCAGCTTTTTCAGCCTTGGTGGAAGCTCAAACGACTGCCATCTAAACACTTAGCTCCACCTTGGACAGACTGGTGTACTGAATATATCGGGGCTTTCAAGGAGTTACTCATCTTCTTCAGTCTGCTCTCCCTTAGACCCATGGATGTGATGAGCCCCTGCCCTGAGGGAATGGCAGTGGCGCTATGGGAGCAGTATGAGTTGCTTTTTCTCAGGTCAACATGTCGTCTTCAACACCTCCTCAACCAATATCTGTAATGGTGGCTTGAGCAACCAGAAGACACCTGGCCAGGAGTATCTCAAGGAGGTCAACGTGAGCAATAGCAGATTTTCATTAGATTTGCCAGGAAAACTATGGAGAAATTCATAGGAATAGTAAACTTAGAAAGACTTCTTACAAGAAAGGCACCATGGGTTGATACTTGGTTGAGAAATGAAGGGAAGGCAATTATTGTTTTGGGAATTAAAGGTTACCTTTATCACACTTGGCATTGCAGTCTGCAGTGTGGTTTTAATTGCAGCTTCTGAGTCTACATTGTCAGTATGTTATTGATATAAAAGTTGGCTGAATAATTTCAATGTTTTTTAATGAAGAATTATGGGAGTTGTGAAAGATTTAACAAGGATTGTTAATGCTGAGGGGCTGTGTGCAAGTTTAAAGGGCAGGAAAATGAGAATGTCACCACACTCACTGTGATATTAACTCATTCCTGGTATCTCTGGCTGCAAAGCATTGATCCTCCTTCTCCTGCTTCTTCCTTAGTTTCATCCTGATCTTCCTTGTCTGATGAGGATGCTGCTGTGCTTGCATTAAATGCTGGCCTTTCTGTACAGCAAGGCTGTGCAGGATGCAGCACACCACAATGGTTCAGAATACTCTTTTTGAGGCACACTGTAAGGAACTCCTAGACCAGCACAAATAGCTAAACCTCTGCTTCAGTAACTCTATGGTGCACGGAATAATTATACCGGTGGATCCATGGAATTAATTATATGTATGTTGCTCAGGCGTGATAGGGTTATGGAGGTGTACCACATATGTAGCTGTTGTCCTCCAACAGCCATCTTGTCGCATTGGTGGACTGGTTGAATATTGGGGGAGGGGTGGAATTGTTGAGCGTCCAGGATAAAAGCATTGTGACAGCTGCTTGGGGTGCCTTGTGCAAACTTGCATGATCTTCTTTCTGTGATCGGAGACTACCTGAACATTAACAGAGTGGTATTCCTAATCAGTTCACGAATGCTGCCAGTTGGTGTTCTGGTGCCCTGATATTGGTGCAATAATGTCCTGGACATGAGGGAAACCAGTCACTGCTGAAAAATCACCAAGTTCTATCCTACTGACTGTTGAAGTCGATGGGGAAGGTGATGTACGGATTAGTCCTGATGAAAAGGGCACTGACGTCCTGCTTAATGCAGCTATACATTGCAGAAAGTGAGATGTCCTCTAACAGATTGGAAGGAGCCAATGGCAAAAATGCAAAGGGCTGACATGGACAGCCAGTATAGCAAAATATGGCCCTCTGGTCTAGCAGGTCCTGTTTCAGAAGCCGACAATGGCTGCTGGGAGAAGGTAGCCTTCTCATGCACTGATCTTCAAAGAGATTCAAGAAACTGACTCTTGGCCTGTCCACCCTGAATGCTGGGCATGGCCTCCCATAAGCATCTGCCCTTTACTTGTTGCCTTCTAATCGGCCAAGCTGCTACTCATGCTGGTTGCTGAGACACCTGCTGCTCCTCTTCTTCCACTAAGTGCTCTTCCATCCAAATGAAACTAACAGTAATAACACCCATGACAAGCAGACAGAGCTCACTGAGATTAAGTAAGGAAAATAATATCAGGAGGAAGTGATCTGGAAGTTGGAAACTGTTCTTGCAATCCAAACAGCATAATGCCACAAAAATGATCTGATGCAATCACCTGTAACTGAAATGCCTTTAAACATTGATTCAGTGGCACAGAAACCAATCCCAATCATTTCTACTGGTGGTTTTGCTGAACGGGACTTCTATGACTTTGAGTTAAATTGGTGTTAGGGTCACATCTGGGTTATATGGCCCCGATTTGTATGTAGTTATGTGGTGTCTGCCTCTGGTGGGTGCCTGAACCGACTACAAATACTGCGCGGTTAAAATAGTGGCTGGCAGAATAGAGCAGCAAGATGTCTACAGTAATTTAACCACCCCCATGGTTCCTGATGAGTGGGGAGGGTTACAGTTTCCTCTATCTGGTCAGCCTGTCCCATGTTTATCCAAGACTTGGGGACCCTGAAAGAACTGTCACCTCCATCTCAAGAGACATCTGTCTACATCACAGAATCCAAGCCCTCAGGTGGCACAAAGAAGTGTCCGAGTAGCACAGAGAAAAGCTAGAGTAGCTACAAAGGGTGTGCGCATGTGAGAAAGAGAGCATGTTATGACCGAGTGCCCTGTCTTTCTCTAGTTCCACTTCTCCACAGGTCACAACATATATTTCAATGTTTACCCAGTTACCGATACGACCAATTATATACTCTATTTTTATTTCAGAATAAAATCCACCAACCAGGTTTCTTTAACAACAAAATTATCAATTTATTATAAACAGGACGTATTCAGTAAAGATGCAAAGCATCAACACAGATTGAAATAGAAAAGTTCCCTTCTAACTTAGCCCAACACATACCCACACATAGGTTAAAGAAGAAAAAAAGAAGTTTTCTCTGCAGAGATCTTTTTACAAAAAAGTCAAAAAAATACTTTGGCCAAATACTTGTTAATTCTTGAAGGAAAAGGATAAGATATGGAAAGATAT
Source organism: Heterodontus francisci (assembly GCF_036365525.1). Taxonomy (NCBI): domain Eukaryota; kingdom Metazoa; phylum Chordata; class Chondrichthyes; order Heterodontiformes; family Heterodontidae; genus Heterodontus; species Heterodontus francisci. Next base: position 38,319,838 of record NC_090403.1, on the reverse strand, counting down.
CAGTTGTCCCTTTTCTGGCATCCCAAATAGACAGCTGTCACTGGGATATTTTTGGAGCACTTCTCTTCAGGCGATGATTAGTCTGGCAGGCTTTCCAGGAGAAATGCGGCATCAGGGGTTTCAGCTATCACCCACTAGATTCTCAGGGTTTCTCAGAGAGGTGGAGAAAGGATGAACTTGTCTTCTCTTTTAGCAGGCTGACTCAAAACAAGCCAAAACAAAACCAACTCTTGACCACCAAAAATCTTGACACGTCACTTCTCTGTTAAAAAAAAACCTCCCATTCTCAGAAGACACCTGCTGTTTACTTAGCTGAGGATATGTGACTTCCAGTGTTTTCAAAACAAAGTCCCAAAGTCCAGCATCTATGGAATCACTTCAGTCTTCCAAAGGACTTCATTTCCACAAGTTTAAATCACAGTCCTCACAAAAATTAAAAAATGGAAGTACTTTCATAGCAAGCATTACTGTAAATTGTTGCAATAAATCTCACCTCTCCCTATTATTACGACCAGGTGAGAAAGGGGTCTAGGGGTTCCCTCTCAGCCTTTGCCTGGTTTGACCATAACAGGGTTTAATTTTTTAAAACACCGTGTTTTTAGTTCCCCCTTAGTGAATCCTTGTTCACTGCTCTCCAATTGTAAGGCTAAGAAATCAACCAGACAGATTTTCTTCGATTTAAACAAGGTGTAAGATTATTAACCGTAAAACTCTAATTTGGTTAAAACTACTACGAATACGCAACACGACCATGCTGGCATGCATACGCGATAAACACACATGCAGATAGAGACAGTAAAGGAAAAAGAATAAAAGGGAAAATTTTGAAGCAATGAAAATTTTGAGTTCATTCACTATCTTTTGATTTCGATATAGAGTCTTTGATTGTAGTTAAATCTTGCCGTTTCGTTGGGGCCCAGTGCACGCTTTCAAGCTTGTTTCCTTGTAGCAGTCTTCTCTCTTGAGGTTTAAGTGGCTTCAGCGGTTCTAGAAATTCAGAGAGAGAGCCAGGGAGAGAGACCTTCCTTCTCTTTTGTCTTCAAACCGTCTGTGAACACAATTCAAAAACCTGGGCCAGCAGGTTGGTCATGTGACTAGGTTTTTCCCAACAACCCTCCTGCGTTTTTTGTGGATTCTCCATCTTAGCAGACACCCTCGGTGGAGGGAGGGGAGTGGGGGGGTGTGGTTGATGGAATGCTGGCTTGCTACATATTCAATGTCTGGTGATCAAAATTCATTTGGGTCAATTGGATCGGGGGGCAGTTCCATTGTCTCTCCAGGCAACTGTCTCTTAGAATGCAAATGTTCCTAGCCACTGCTGTTATCTCTTTAAACAAGTCATCTTTTCAGTCTAGCAACAGTTTAAATTTAATGTTTATATGACAAAATTAATATGCCTCATTCTTGGTAGGTGGGGTCTTCATGACACTATCACTGTAACCTCTTCCAGCCCTACAGTCCTCTGATAACTCTCCATTCCTCCAATTCTGTCCTCTTGTGCACCCCCAACTACCTTTGCTCCATCATTGGCAGCCGTACCTTAGGCTGTCTAGGCCCCAACGTCCAGAATTTTCTTCCTAAACCTCTCCACCTGTCTTCTTAAAGCCTACCTTTTTGACCAAGCTTTTGGTCACCTGTTCTAATGTCTCCTTCTTTGGCTCTGTGTCAATTTCGCTCATGATTACATGCCTCAGCAGTGCCTTGGGATGTTTACTACATTAAAGGTGCTAGATAAATGCAAGTGTTGTAATATCTGATGTAAGAGCTGCTTGATATTTGTATCCCTTGTAAAACAACAGGGAATGTGATGTTAGGGCTAAGGATTATGATGTGTTGTCTTACTGAGAGCAAAGATTTCTCAAACAGTAAACAGGTTGGTAAGGTGAGGCAGATCTTTGACAAACTAACACTTTAAAATAATAGTGCTCCATTCAGGGAAATAAGGCTGGCTCTCCGTTTCCTCATGGGCTGGATCTACAGCCATCAGCAGTATCATCAGTTCACCTGGCATCATTCGGAACATCTACCATCATTCCTTTCCAGATTGCAAAGTTATGAAGCACATTACATGATACCATAATTTGTGAGGCAGTGCTGGATATGTATGACAACATCCAGCCTAATCAGACACCAAAACCTTCCTTTGATAACCCACTATTGACTGAACTGGCTGAGTCTGGAAGAACATATCTGCCAGACTGGGCCTGTGGCAGGTGCTAAGAGAACCAGCAAGAGGGAAAACCTACTTGACCTTGTCCTCAACAACCTACCTGTCGCAGATGCATCTGTCCATGACAGTATTTGTAGGAGTGACCAACAAACAGTACTTCTAGAGACAAAGTCCCATCTTCACTCTGAGGATGTACTCCATCGTATTGTGTGGTACTACCACTGTGCTAAATGGAAAAGATTCAGAACAGATCTAGCCGCTCAAAACTGGGCATCCATGACACACTGTGGGCCATCAGCAGCAGCAGAATTGTATTCAACCACAATCAGTAACCTCATGGCCTGGCATATCCCTCACTCTACCATTACCATCAAGCCAGGCAACCAACTCTGGTTCAATGAGGAGTGTAGGAGAGCATGCCAGGAGCAGCCTCAGGCATACCTAACAAGGAAGTGCCAACATGATGAAGCTACTACACAGGATTACAAGCATGCTAAACAGCAGAAGTAGCATATTACAGACAGAGTTAAGCGATCCCACACCAATGGATCAGATCAAAGCTTTGCAGTTTTGCCATACCCAGTCATGAATGGTGGTGGACGATTAAACAATTATCAGGAGGAGAAGGCTCCAAAAACATCCCCATCCTCAATGATGGCAACCCATTACATCAGTGCAAAAGACAGAGCTGAAGCATTTGCAACCAGCTTCATGCAGTAAGATCCAGCTCGGCCTCCTCCGAAGTCCTTACAGATGCTCGTTTTCAGCCAATTTAATTCACTCCACATGATATCAAGAAATAGCTGAAGACACTGGATACTACAAAGGCTACGGGCCACAACAACATGCAGCAGTAGTACTGACGATTTGTGCTCCAGAACAAGCTGTGGCCCTAGCCAAGCTGTTCCAGTACAGCTACAACATTGGCATCTACCCGCCAATGTGGAAAATTGCCTAGGTATGTCCTGTACACAAAAAGCAGGACAAATCCAAACTGGCCAATTACCGCCCAACAAGTCTACTCTCAATCATCAGCAAAGTGATGGAAGGTATCATCGACAGTGCTATCAAACGGCACTTACTCAGCAATAACCTGCTCACCAATGCTGAGATTGGTTTTTCCAAGGCGCTCAGCTCCAGACCTCATTACAGCCTCAGTCCAAACGTGAACAAAAGAGCTGGATTCCATAGGCGAGGTGAGAGTGATTGCCCTTGACATCAAGGCAGGATTTGGCCGACTGTGGCCTGGCAAAACTGAAGTCAATGGAAAATCGTGAAAAACTCTTCATTGATTGGTGTCGTTACTAGTACAAGGAAGATGGTCGTGGTTGTTGGAGGCCAGGACATTGCTGCAGGAGTTTTCAGGGTAGCGTCCTAGACCAGCCATCTTCAATTGCTTCATCAATGACTTCCCTCCATCATAAGGTCAGAAGTGGGGATGTTTGCTGATGTACAGTGCTCAGTACCATTCACAACTCCTCAGACACTGAAGCAGTCTGTGTCCATATGCAGCAAGACCTGGACAACATTCAGGCTTGGGCTGCTAAGTGGCAAGCCATATTCATACCACACAAGTGCCAGGCAATGACCATCTCCAACAAGAGAGAATCTAACCATCTTCCCATAACATTCAACGGCATTATCATCGCTGAATCTCCCACCATCAACATCCTGGGGGCGGGGGGAGGGGGGTTACCACTAACCAGAAACTTGACTGGAGCAGCTACATAAATACTGGGGCTAGAAAAGCAGGTTAGAAGCTGGGATTTCTGCAGTGAGTAACTCACTTCCTGACTCTTCAAAGCCTGTCCACCATCTCCAAGGCATAAATCAGGAGTGTGACAGAATACTCTCCACTTGCTTGGTTGAGTGCAGCTCCAACAACACTCAAGAAGCTCGACACCATCAAGGACAAAGCAGCCCACTTGATTGGCACCCCAACCACCATGTAAACATTTATTTCCTCCACCACTGTGGCAACAGTGTGCATCATCTATAAGATGCACTGCAGCAACTCACCAAGGCCCGTTCCAAGCACCTTCCAAACCAGTGACCTCCACCACCTAAAATAACAAAGCCAGCAGGCACTTGGGAACACCACCACCTGCAAGTTCCCTCCAAGTCACACACCATCCTGACTCGGAAATATATCACTGTTCCTTCACTGCAGCTGGGTCAAAATACTGGAACTCCCTCCCCGACAGTACTGTGGGTGTACCTGCATCAGATGGACTGCAGCGGTTCAAGAAGATGGCTCACCACCACCTTCTCTAGGGCATTTTGGGATGGATAATAATGCCAGTAATGCTCACATTTCAGGAACAAATAAAAAAGGTAACATTATTTGCTCAGTTCTCATCCTTGCTTTTATACATGCCACTCTGTAGCACAGGCGAGCCTATGAAGAGGTACCCTGATCCATGGGAGTAGCAGGTACCCCCCATCACCCTGCAACCATTCTACCTTTCACCCCAGCTGTTTAGAGCTTGAAGGCTGGACCAATGAGCTATAAAAGCAACATGGATGCAAGAAGGTATGCCTATGGTTGCAAATGGTGTGCACATTTAGGGAAAGGAAGACTTTGAGGTTTATATAAATATGGTTAACAACATATGGGGCATATAATGGCATATGGGTGAAATTAATAAGTACCAGAGCCCTGAAGAGCATGGATAATTGTGAAAATATTTTCAGACATCTGAGTTATCAGTTTGGGAGCACAAAAGAACTGTATAAATTGAAATGCCCCATCCAAGAAAGCAATGGTGGCTTTCCTTATGGAGGAGTGCACAGCAAATTAGCTAATTAGTCACATGTTTCCTGTGGCTCCCTGGAATGAGTTTGTGGTGTAAACGTTGAGAACTATGGTCACTTTTACTGCCAGTGGGAAATGTGTGCACTCTGGACCTTGATTGCAGACCTGGCTCCAGCATCAAATAGAGCTCCTCCGAAGCTTTATGACTGAAATGCAGCCTTCTAAGACAGTCCTTCTGGAAAATGTCTTAGAAAATGCACCAGGATCTAATCATCCTGCTGGATGGGTAGAGCTGACAGGGGTAGGGGTTGGGGGGGGGGGGGGGGGGGGGGGGGGGGGGGGGGGGGAGGGCAGGGTCTGGTTCTTCTCTGATGCTGATTATTCTGGCTTGCATTAAATCTTCCTCTAGCATATAGACTTTATGAAGTGGGATTACCCATCCGGAAACCCACTGTGTGGGCTTCAGATAATATGTGTCAGTAATCCTCTTTTAATATCATGTGTTTTAAGGGTAAAGAAGAATGTACAGGAAGGTTTCCTGAGTTTAATAGTGAAAACATTCTCCACTACCTGCAGTGAATCCCAAGATATGGTCAAATGTCTTCAAGTGCAACATCAATTCAGCAGTGTCCCTTTAACAAAATACTTCTGCCTTGTGAACAGGTCCTAGTAAATTGAATTTTTAGAGAAGGCAGAAGTAATGGAATTTAGAATGGGGAGGATCATCCTATCCTAATTCTGTAATTTGTACATTGCTGCCACTGAGAGGGTAGGTGCTTCAATATGTGCCTTGAAATTCATTGGAATTTATACCAAGACGCTTCTGGAGTGGAAGCTAGGTGTACATTGGGCCTGATTAGGAACAGGAGTAGGCCATTCAGCTCGTTAAGCCTGCTCCGCCAATTACATCATGGCTGATCATCTACCTCAATGCCACTTTCCCATGCTATCCCCATATCCCGTGTCATTATTATCCAGAAATCCATCTATTTCTATCTTGAACATGCTCAATAATTGAACTTCCACAGTCCTCGGGGGTAAAGAATTCCAAAGATTCACCACCCTCTGAGTGAAGAAATTCTTCTTCATCTCAGTCTTAAATGGCCTACCCTTATTCTGAGACTATGTTCCCTGGTTCCAGACTCACCAGCCAGGGAAACATCCTATCTACACCTAGGTGGTCATGCCCTGTAAGAATTTTGTAAGTTTCTATGAGATCACCTCTCATTCTTTGAAACTCTAGCGAATACAGGCCCAGTTTCCTCAATTTCTCCCCATAAAACAATCTCGCCATCCCACGGATTAGTCTGGAGAACCTGCCTTGCACTCCCTCTATGGCAAGCATATCCTTCCTTAGATAAGGAGACCAAAACTGTACACAATACTCCAGGTGCGGAGCACAAAGGGGCAGAAACTAACTTATGCCTTCCATCCCAGGAATTTTGAGGTCAGCAGTTTTTACATTGCTCTTGCTTCCAATTCCCTTTAGTGTAATATTTTTAAAAATAATAATGCAAAAATGCTTTGTTCTATTATCACAAATACATAGAAAATGTAAAGAATTTTAAATTATGAACGATAACTGAATCAGGGAACATGGAGAGTTAGATCAAGAAATTTATAGCACAGACTATTTCTTTGTTTAGTCCACTTTTTTCAGAATTATGCGCAAACTAGGTCACTGCAGATTCATTTTCTTTTTGCCCCTCAGCATTATTATTCACAGGCATAGGGTCAACTTTCAAGTGCACACTGGCAAATGTCAGCTTTACCCTTCTGCCTTTGCTTTTGATGTCAGCCAAGTGGTCAAGAGATCAAGACATGGAGGAACAATAATTTCCTTAAACTCAACATTAACAAGTTTGAAGCCATTGTTTTCTGTTCCCACCTAAAACCATGCACCTCAATATTTGGCGCTCTCCCTATCTCTGGCAAATCATTCAGGTTGATCCCAATGGTGCAAAATCTCAGTGACCCGTTTGACTCTTAATTGAGCTTCAAAGTGCACATCCTTCTCATCAACAAGACTGCCTACTTCCACAGCACCATCTGCCTCCACCAATACTTCATCTCTGACGTTACAGAAATGGTTATCCATATCTTTGTCACCTCCAGACTTGATAGTTTTAGTACTCTCCTTGTTGATCTCCCAAGTTCTATTCTTTACTAGTTACCTAAATATCTGCTGCCCACATCCCATCCTGCACTAAGTCTTATTCCCCTATGCTCACCAACTGCCCTATCTACTTGTGCATTTTTTTCAAAATCTTTGCTCTTATCTATAAATTCTTCTGTGGCCTCATTCCTCCCTACAACCTCACTCCTGTACAGGCCCTTGGGAATCCTCTGGCTTTCTTCACATTTCCCCTTTTCTTTGTTCCACGTTTTGGGTGCAGAGCTTTCAGCCCCGCATTTGCACATACTACCTAAGCCACTCCACCTTTAGTTATTTTCTTGCTTCCTCCAAAAGCACTTTGTCTTGTTTTTGGTTACTGCCCCAATGCTCTTTCCTAGTCGTTCTTTTCCATATTTTGTGAAATGTCTTGAGGCACTTTATTACATTAAATGCGCTATGGAAGCATAAGCTGTCATTGATAACGTTAAAAAGGGTTCATGGATTAGTCGGAAGATGATTTTATGGTGTTTTGTGTTGAAGTGATCAAAGCATATTCTGACCAGAGAAACAAGAAACATTCAAAATAATTAAAAGAGAAGAATGAGTAATGCAACAAAAGGAACTACTTCACCACTGTGATTCAGTTTCATTTAAGTAAACTAATAATTTACACACAAGTGAAAACGTGATTCTACGTTTAAAATGCATCACTGTCTAGGTGACATTTAGCAGTTACTTAAACTATATTTGGACTGCTGACCATTAAAAATGACATTATTAGAAAATATTCTATAACTGGATCAAGATCCTGTAGTCAGTGCTTAAATTGATAATTCCATACAAGGCGAATAGTACAGCACTTAAAAATACAAAACTTGATTAGAATCTTGCTTGGATGATGTTTGCCTTGATCTGGGGTCAACTCTAGTTATGTTACATTTATAACCAATAATAGAAACTGAGCTGTAATGCCTAACATGTTTACGTTGGTCTAGGAGCAGTTAAAACTTTGTAACTGCATCATCCATATTAGATGTAACTATTGTATTTGTAAACCTTGGTAATAATAATATATCAGTATATCGAATGGTTAACTTTTCAAAGCCTTGTGCCCTGTATTTTTTTTCCATATGTAGATTCTTAGAATTAACATGCTCACCCATAAATTCACAATAACATAGCTGTTATTTTGAGATCTTGTAGCTTTTTCTGCAGTTCCCTTACCAGTAGTGAAAAGGTGCTTGACAGGTTTCTCAGTGCCAGGATTTTTTAAGTTTGCAGTTGCTGGGGAGGACTGGGCTCTGCACAGTGGTTGATGTCTGTCTGTCACAGACATACTTCCCATAGCTACAGAAGCCTGATATACATGAAGCTGTTGCATGCGTTGTTGGTCCAAGAATTGCTGCTGTAAAAATTAAACAGAAAGCTGAACTTACTTTCCATTACTGTAAAAAAAAAAATCCAAAATAAAAATAATTCAGCAAAATCATCTCCAAAGACTCTAAACACAGCCTCCTCTTCCCCCAATTCGCATCCCCCAGCTTCTGAAACGCTTCAGTCATAATACAAGGTATCAAGGAATCATCTGCATTCCCACCTAGTTACTTTTATTAAAGCTTACCTTGCTACCATAGAACACTTACACTTTTCAATTTCAAACACAGATGCACAATGATATTTCTGAATACTCTCCAAATTATTTTCCAATTTCCCTCGTTGAGGGCATGCTGATGACCCTGTTCTCATATCTATGTTGACACTACTCTGAGTAGTGGGAGTAGGGCAAAAGTCAATTGCCCACCAATTTTCCTTCCTTTGGGGGAGTATACAATATCTATTTGTGTCTCCTCCCAACAGCCCAACCAAGATCAGGAGATTTGGTATTGAAAACCTGCATTTGTGCCACCTAAATAAATACTGCTTAAAACAAGGTCCCTTGTCTTTACCCAAGAAACCTATTTAGCCTTATTGTTTCCAACTGAATCCATGTCCTAAACCTTAAAGCCTAATTAACTTGGTTTTTAATGGACACTTTTCTCCCCACAGTTTTTGTATTTTATCCAAGGTCCTCTACACAATGCACCAACCTTCTGGAAGAACAGGGAGAAAGCACACTTCTAGGCTTCTGTCTACAATACTAAAAACTGGCAGGTAGGGGAAGTATGAAAGCAACAAGCATGGACCTGTCTTTTGTTTTTGTCTTTCTCTTAAACGAAGCACCACCCCTTTGCTTAGAACCTTTGTAGATGATTATGCTGAGACCACGAGCTTACCTTAAATGAAAGGTATAAATATTAAAAATTATTTTGCAACAGATGGCAGGCTGCATTCGACACAGCAAGAGGTCTTTGTAACCCTCTGGTGTTTCATTACAAAATAGCAGTTAACATACTTACCAAAATCAAAGGAGATATTATTCTGACTGCTACCTATAGGAAGTTTTACGTTTTTCTTAGAGATCTGTGGTTTAGACGGAATGCTAACCTTGACCTTTCTTCCTAGAATTCATCCCTTTCTAAAACAGACTGCCTTGAGTCTAATTACTGCAAAAAGACCCATTGAGCAACAGTATAACACACAGAATGCGCCTAAAGCAAATGAGCAAATGACATTTATCATAAACCTTTTTAGCTGCTGTCAGAAACAGGAAGTCTGAAAAGATGATTCGCAGTTTCTGAAGGAAGACATTTGTTGTAAATACTAGATCCTTTGTACTAAGAGGTTGGAGGCCACAACATCATACAAAAAAAAGTCAGTTGCCTTTCTCAATATGTTATGAAAAAAAACTGAGCTTGTGGCCAAGTCTTTTGAAGAATGCCAAAAGTCAATGACAGACATCTTAAAATTCCCCAGTGTATTTATCCAATATATTTACTTAGGAGACATTATAATTTAAGTTAGCTTTGAAAATATTTTTAATATTGCCAACAGGACAACGTCAGGCAGCAAAGAATAAAACAAAAAGCATCTGTTTCCCATAAACTGCTTTGAGCTGCATACCAACGTAGAAGAGAAAGGCAGTGACAGCCATTCGCACAAGAGGGAATTCCACCCAAAGTGCATTATGTGAGAAAGTTCATCTTCTCACCTATTAAATAAATGCAACTTTCTTGACATTAAATTTAAAGATGCACAGGATATCAGTTTCCATTAACTCTTTTATTGGCAACTTTTCATGCATGTAACATGCATCAAGTAGAATAAAAATAAATTGTATTCAGAAATAGAATGTAATAAAGATCTTAATTACTTTACAGCCAAAAAATAAACAATTTCGAATGCAGCTCATAGCATGGCAACAGCTTTTTATTAAATATATAAATAACGATAGCCATTTAGAACAAAGTTCTTTCAATTCTGGAATTTAGGTTTGACTCCAGATTAGAAGGATAATGAAATTCTCCACTTGCTGATGGCATTATAACTAAAATGAGTTTGGACAGTTGCAATCCTCTTTCGCTGGAAGAAAATGCACAGCATGAATGAATACTGATCTTCCCCCACACCCTCTCCCACATTCAAATCCCACAACAGTCACATTCTCACTTTCATAAGAACACAATTAGCACTAAACAAAACAAAACTAAACAGCACATAATCTATTTTTTATTCTGCTTGCCGAGCAAGTTCAAAGATGATAGAGGCGACGGTTGTTCAGTTTTGTCCAACTCATTGGAATAGGAATGTTCCACCATTCAATTAAATTATTAGTTGATCTGTATCTCAACTTAATTTACCTAACAAATATATATCAATCTTAGTTTTGAAATTTTCAATTGACCTGGCCTCAACAGCCTTTTTGGAGAAGAGAGTTCCAGATGACCACAATCCTTTGTTTGAGGAAGTGCATCCTGACATCATCCTGAGCAGCCTAGCTCCATTTTAAGGCTATGCTCCCAGGCTCTGGACTACCCCAAAGAAAATTGCTTCTCTATCTACACTATCAAATCTTTTAATCATCTTAAACACCTCAATTAGATCACCCCTTAATCTTCAATGCTCAAGGGAATACAATCATAGTCCATGCAACATGTCCTCACTATTTAACCCCTTTAGCCTTGGTATCATTCTGCGCTGCACCCACTCAAAGGTCAATACATCCTCTTCTGGAGGAGCAGTGCCAAGAACTGAATGCAGTACTCCAGATGTAGAATCACAGGTGGTCAGATGCAGGTTCATGCCTGCAATTCCCTCCACATTACAAATTTTCAAATCTTGACTAAGATGTTAGAGGGATTGGGGTGCTAAGTGAAGTGCAGGCATTTCCCCTCTGGAAAACGGGAAAAAAGAATCTGAGGCACCTGAACGACTTTCATCAGCTTAAAATGATGAGTCAACAAGACCTGAGAAGCAGGTTGCTAACCACTTGCTTAGCTGCAGACATGTGTGGAATTCAAAATAAAATTACGCACTCCTATCTGCAAGGACAGGAGTTTAAAATAAATTTAAATCTTGTCAACAATAATTTTTCTTCAGCAACTCAAAACTGGTGGGAGGCATGTACATTTGGTTATCTGCAGCATTTGCATCTTATCCTACAAAATTACAGGGCTCATTGCTCCCCAGTAACCAAATCCACATTAATGTATCTGCAGTGATAACTGAATTTTTCCTTAAATACAGCTATTAGCTTTGAAGGGATTCCATGAGTAAAACTTCATCTAATCCAGTGTTTGATATCTTTGTAGCAAAACTATAAAATCACAGGGTACTCGATTGGCTCATTGCCATCTTTGCAAACATGCTAACTAGACCAGCATTCGGGGCCTCATACAGCAGTTTTGTTGACAGGAAGTCTTCATTCAATCCAGAAACATCCAACAAAAATTGTTTTCCTATCAATATAGAAAAATACTATTAAGGTGTTATTTCACTATTAATTTTAAAACTACGTACAACTTCAATAATTATCTTTTATTTATTAATGAAGCAAGTAAAGACACTTATAACTGTTTGTCCCTTCTCAGTGAATTTAAAACATCAACATGTTTAGACATAGTGCTGCAATGAAAGCTGCTTCCAGTTATTTAATGGCAAACAACCAACATTTTTTGTGTGAAATGAAAGATGGCCATGATATCTAGCTTCTTTGTTTGGAGCAAAAGAAAACCCACACAAAAGCTTACAAGATATTTTACAGCAAACTGCCAATCTAAAAAACATTTTTCCAAGCTACAACATTGTAATATCTTGCTATAGCTCCAAGGCTAATAAAAATTTAGCTTTTGGTATAGCATGGATGCATATTTTGTATGGAAGAACTTATGTATACAATTGTGGGAATGAGATTATGAAAATGGATGACACAATCAGACATGTTTGACAATAACCTTTATCTAAAGATGAAAAAAAATCAATTGACATATATTTCATGATGTACTCCACATTCATGGTAAGGAGTTCATTTTGTACCTCTGTGACAGCCTGCCACTGAATACAGCACATATTCTCCACCAGATGATTCAAAAGCTCTAAAATGCTGAATTCAGATAATGGGTTTCAGAGTTAAATCCTTTTCAGTACATTTATACTCTAAAAGTAATAGTATATGTTTACTGGTGTTTTCATTCCTTGTCATCAATAGTTCCTATTCCAAATTGTTTCTTACATGAAGTGCAGCAACAGCAGGTCCCAGCCAAGACCAAGGAACTAAGGCTGAAGGCCCAGTTGTTGACCTGGGCAACAGAGCAGAATCAGCTAGTCAGGGAGTTGAGAGGTCTGCTGCTGAGATTGGGAGAGAACAGGGAGGCCACAGTCTGATCAAGAGTTTTTTCCCCCCAGTAATGACCAATTTATTCTAAAATAGTTATTGTGTGGTTCCAAGATATGGCAAAAATACTGCTTCACTAAACAGATATCAGTCCAGTACTATACTTCTAGAGATTCCTATTTTAATTAGAGGTGGAGTTCATTCAGTTTCCAGCGATGATGCTGCTTCTTATATGTGCACGACACCATCTTCTTTTCAAAAACTAGATCACCTCCCAAAAGATTTCAGACATAATAAATATGCGTAGCACTAAATTTCAAAATAATGGTCATTGCACATTTCCTTCCTTTGGTTTCTGAATGTAAATATTACCTCAAAAGCAGAAATCATACATAAAGCATATTTTGGATATGCTTTGACAAAGGTAGCAGACATATGAGAACACCACCAAGCTCCCCTCCAAGTCACACATCATTCTGACTTGCATTATATTGCTGTTCCTTCACTGTCACTGGGTCAAAAACCTGGAACTCCCTTCCTAAAAGCACTGTGGGTATGTCTAGATCAGATGGACTGCAGTGGTTCAAGAAGGCAGCTCACCACCACCTCAAGATGAATTAGGGATGGACAACAAAGCAACACTCATATCCCATGAAAGAATTTAAAAAAAACATTCACAATGCCATGTTTTTCACTGTGAAGCAGTAAATAGAGTTCATTGGGTTAACTTGATGAAAATGACACTTCAACATTATCAGATCAGTGAAGTTTAATAAAAAGACTGGTTCCACAAGTAACTGACTACCTATTCCCTATTATAATGAAAACAAGAAATGCTGGAAATACTCAGCAGGTCTGGCAGCATCTATGGAGAAAGAAGCAGAGTTAACATTTCAGATCAGTGGCCCTTCATCAGAACCTATTCCCTATTCTCTCCCAACCTAAGCAGGCGGCCTTCCCAATCTCTCAGACGAGGTGTTTCTATCCTTCTGCCTCAGCTTCAGTTCCTGAACCTTTGCTAGTGTCTAATAAGCTCTGTTAATGGATGTTAAATACCTAGTAGTTGAAGGTAATTGGGTGTTGATTAGTTAATTGTACTCGGATGTACATATAAAGAGCCAGCCAGTAGTGGCTGGGCGTTGCTGGGAGTGGAGAAGTAAGCTCTTGGCAGGCAACAGACAGTCGCCACCTAAGCATCCTCACAAACAGGCTTGGAAGTTTCTCTACTATTGGTAGCAGAGGATGGTTGCCTGAAAGTGAAGATTGGAGACTAAGATTTGTTTTCAGACAGGAGATTAGAATTGGAGTTTTATTTTGAAGAAAGATGACTGGAACAAGGTGTAAGGTGTTGATATAATTTTCTACTGCTGTTTTATGAAGCCAAACCTTACGATCAATGGAAGAATGAAGTTGGTCTATGGAACACGGGTTACGTCTTTACCAAAAAAGCAAGGAATAGCCCTTGCACTTACACTTCCTGCCAGAAGCAAGATCAAGGGCAAAGTGTTCTGAACTAGAGGCTCATCATTTGGACAATGAGGAAGGTTTGGACAATCTCTTAAAACTTATGGATAACAGTTATATGAAAGATGACTTGAGTGTCTATGAGGCATGGTTGGACTTTGATTAAAATTAGCAAAATGGATGGTTCTTCCATAGAATAAATTATGGAGTTTAACCAACTACATGCGAGGTTGTAGTGATTCTACTTGGAAATTAGTGCTTGCCTTCAAATTGTTGGATTGTGTTAGGAAATCCAACATGGATAGGCTCTTGGTATTAACTGGAGTTAGATTTTTGATCAGATGAGTGAGGCCCTGAGAATTTTTTTGGGCAAACATTCCTTTCTGGTCGCTTTCATGGTGCAAATAGGCTCTTCAGCAGTGACACCAAAGGTGGAGGATAAAATGCTAGTAGCATTTCGAGGCTGTTCAAATATGGGGCCTAAATGTTAGTACGACAGGAGAATCATAAACAAAACAAATGAGGATACAGACCCTTTTGGCAGCTATAACAGACGGCAGGAATTGGGCAATTATGGCAGAAGGATGAACCCCAGGAATAACCAAGGGGTGATCAACAGGTATTTCCGATGTGACTCAAAGTATCACTGTGTTGCATTGTCCAAAAAGGAACGTGTTTGAGATAACACATGACGTGGAAGGCGAGGATGATGCCACTGGTCAGAAGGAATTTTACTGGTCATGAGAAGCTTCAGTCCAGTAATGTGTCCGAGTCGCAGTTTCGTTCAATTGCACAGTACTAGACAGTGGGTGTACGTCCAAGGTATGTGCAGTGAACTGATTAAGATGTTACATGGATTCTTTAAGCAAAGAAGATTGAAGTAAAGTCAAAGAATATGACAGTTCTACCTGTTTCAGGTTTGGGGATGACAACACATTGAAAAGAGTGGTAATTCTGTGTAGAATAGCAGGGGCAAACCATTTTTAGTACGGATGTAGTATCCAGTGAAATGCCATTGTCCAGTAAACCGTCCATGAAAAGATTAAATTAGTTCTGGAACATGATAAGGCAATTGTCTTTGGGAAATCTGTAGCTTTGCAGTTTACAGTCGGGACATTATTGCATTCCTTTAGCAAGACCTAACATCTCTAAGGAGGATATTAAAGGGGTACTAATGGCATCCGGGGGTAGGGATTTAAAGGAAAAAGGCAAATTATTTCAAAACTACATCGGTAGTTTGCATATCCATCTCGTCATAGACTGAAGATTCTGTTAAAGGATGCAAGAGTAATAGATGATGACTACACTAAACATATCAAGGATATCGGTGAAAAATGTGATATCTGTAAAATATACATGAGGATGTCATCACAACCTGTAGCGAGTCTCCCATTAGCAAGGGAATTTAATGAAATTGGAGTGATGGACTTGAAGGTATGGGATAAAGACAAAAACCTTTTTCTTCTACACTTTATAGACATAGCGACGAGATTCAGTTTGTCAACGGTAATTTATAATAAAGACAAAGTGATAATGGAAAGGTGGATAGGAACGGGACTGGGAGCATAAGCTAGATTTCTAACTGACAATGGAGGAGAACTTGGCAATGATGAGTTCAGGAATATGAGAGAAAATATGAATAATGTAGCAATGCACATGGCAGCAGAAAATCTTTTTAGTAATGGGATTTGAGAGAGAAATCATACCATGATTGACAAAATGCTCTGAAAAATTTTAGCCGACCAGCCAAATTGTAAATTGACAAGTGCTCAGGTGTGGGTAGTAGATGCGAAAAACACACTTCAAATGGTTGGGGGCTACAGCCCCCATCAATTAGTTTGTGGCAGGAATCTGAAAATACCTTCGGTAATGTGGGATCATCCCCCAGATTTAGAGGGGACTCCAATTAGTTCAATTTTTGCGGAACATTTGAATGTCATGCAGGCAGGGAGAAGAGCATTTATTAATGTGGAGGTTTCAGGAAAAAATCAGAGCTTTGAGGTATCAGATCAGGCCATCAGAAGAATTTTAATACCGGGGACATGGTGTATTACAAAAAAGAGAAGGGCAGAAAGAATGGAGGCCCAGGAGAAGTTATGGGCACTGATGGCAAAACGGTAACTTTGCAACATGGCAACCAAGCTGCTGGAGTACATTCCTCAAAGCTTATTGGCACTGATTATACATTGACACAATCTGAAGTCCAAGGAAAAGGTTACAAACTTGTGAAAGGAAGTCTGGCTGTAGGAGGGACAGATCAAGTAGCAGGAGACTGAGATGTGGGAGGTCCATGACGCTTCCAGCGTTCCGGGCAACTACATCTGCAGGAGGTGTACCCAGTTGCAGCTCCTCACAGACCGCATGGATCGGCTGGAGTGGCAACTGGATGCACTTAGGAGCATGCAGGTGGCGGAAAGCGTCATAGACAGGAGTTTTAGAGAAGTGGTTACACCCAAGGTGCAGGCAGATAGATGGGTGACCGCTAGAAGGGGCAGGCAGTCAGTGCAGGAATCCCCTGTGGCTATCCCCCTCTCTAACAAGTATACAGTTTTGGATACTGTTGGGGGGGATGGCCTATCAAGGGAAAACAGCAGCAGCCAGAGCAGTGGCACCACGGCTGGCACTGTTCAGCAGGGAGGGACAAAGCGCAGAAGAGCAATAGTTATAGGGGACTCATAGTCAGGGGCACAGATAGGCGCTTCTGTGGACGTGAAAGAGACTCCAGGATGGTATGTTGCCTCCCTGGTGCCAGGGTCAAGGATGTCTCTGAACGGACAGGAGGCATTCTGAAGGGGGAGGGTGAACAGCCAGAGGTTGTGGTACACATCGGTACCAACGACATAGGCAGGAAGAGTGATGAGGTCCTGCAGGGGGAGTTTAGGGAGTTGGGAAGAAAGTTTTTAAAAAAAAAAAAAAACAGGACCTCTAGGGTTGTAATCTCTGGATTACTCCCTGTGCCACGTGCCAGTGAGGCTAGAAATAGGAAGATACTGCAGCGAAACACGAGGCTGAGCAACTGGTGTAGAAGGGAGGGTTTCAGATATTTAGTTTAGTTTAGAGATACAGCACTGAAACAGGCCCTTCGGCCCGCCGAGTCTGTGCCGACCATCAACCACCCATTTATACTAATCCTACACTAACTCCATATTCCTACCACATCCCCACCTGTCCCTATATTTCCCTACCACGTACCTATACTAGGGGCAATTGCTAATGGCCAATTTACCTATCAACCTGCAAGTCTTTGGCATGTGGGAGGAAACCGGAGCACCCGGAGGAAACCCACGCAAACACAGGCAGAACTTGCAAACTCCACACAGGCAGCACCCAGAATTGAACGCGGGTCACTGGAGCTGTGAGGCTGCGGTGCTAACCACTGCGCCGCCCATATCTGGACCATTGGGCTTTCTCCAGGGACAGATGGGACCTGTACAAGAAGGACGGGTTGCATCTAAACTGGAGGGGGACTAATATCCTGGCTGCAAGGTTTGCTAGCGTCACTCGGGAGCATTTAAACTAGTGTGGCATGGGGGTGGGAACCAGAGCAGTAGGACAGCTAGTGAAATAAATGAGGAGGATATAGTAAATAAGGCCAGTAGGACCAAGAGGAAGAGCAGGCAGGGAGATGTTGCTGAGCACAGCGGGACTGGTGGTCTGAAGTGCATTTGTTTCAATGCGAGAAGTATAACAGATAAGGCAGATGAACTTAGAGCTTGGATTAGCACTTGGAACTATGATGTCGTTGCTATTACAGAGACTTGGTTGAGGGAAGGGCAGGATTGGCAGCTAAATGTTCCAGGATTTAGAAGCTTCAGGCGGGATAGAGGGGGATGTAAAAGGGGTGGGGGAGTTGCATTACTGGTTAAGGAGTATATCACAGCTGTACTGCGGGAGGACACCTCAGAGGGGTCATGCAGCGAGGCAATAGGGGTGGAGCTCAGGAATAGGAAGGGTGCAGTCACGATGTTGGGGGTTTACTACAGGCCTCCCAACAGCCAGCGGGAGGGAAGGAGCAGATAGTTAGACACATTTTGGAAAGATGTAAAGGTAACAGGGTTGTGGTGGTGGGTGATTTTAACTTCCCCTATATTGACTGGGACTCACTTAGTGCTAGGGGCTTGGATGGGGCAGAATTTGTGAGGAGCATCCAGGAGGGCTTCTTGAAACAGTATGTAGATAGTCCAACTGGGGATGGGGTCATTCTGGACTTGGTATTGGGGAATGAGCCCGGCCAGGTGGTCGAAGTTTCAGTGGGGGAGCATTTCGGGAACAGTGACCATAATTCCATAGGTTTTAAGGTACTTGTGGATAAGGATAAGAGTAGTCCTCGGGTGAAGGTGCTAAATTGGGGGAAGGCTAATTATAACAATATTAGGCAGGAACTGAAGAATTTAGATTGGGGGCGGCTGTTTGAGAGTCTTTCAAACGTCAGCTGATTAGAATCCAGGACCAGCATGTTCCTGTGAGGAAGAAAGACAAGTTTGGCAAGTTTTGGGAAGCTTGGATAACGTGGGATATTGTGAGCCTAGTCAAAGAAAAAGGAAGCATTCGTAAGGGCTGGAAGGATAGGAATAGAAAGACAGTAGGAATGAACTTAAGCAAGGAGTCAGGAGGGCTAAAAGGGGTCATGAAAAGTCATTGGCAAACAGGATTAAGGAAAATCCCAAGGCTTTTTATACGTATATAAAGAGCAAGAGGGTAACCAGAGAAAGGGTTGGCCCACTCAAGGACAGAGATGGGAATCTGTGTGGAGCCAAAGGAAATGGGCGAGGTGCTAAATGAGTACTTTGCATCAGTATTCACCAAAGAGAAGGACTTGGTGGATGATGAGCCTAGGGAAGGGAGTGCAGATAGTCTTATTCATCTCATTATCAAAAAGGAGGAGGTGTTGGGTGTCTTGCAAAGCATTAAGGTATATAAGTCAAAAACAAGAAATGCTGGATTCACTCAGCAGGTCTGGCAGCATCTGTGGAAAGAGAAGCAGAGTTAACGTTTCGGGTCAGTGACCCTTCTTCGGAACTGACAAATATTAGAAAAGTCACAGATTATAAACAAGTGAGGTGGGGGTTGGGCAAGAGATAACAAAAGGAGAAGGTGCAGATTGGACCAGGCCACATAGCTGACCAAAAGGTCACAGAGCAAAGGCAAACAATATGTTAATGGTGTTTTGAAAGACAAAGCATTAGTACAGATTAGGTGTGAATATACTGAATATTGAACAGCAGCAAGTGCAAACCTGAAGAAAAACAACCTGAAAAAAACAGTGGGTAAGCAAACTGAACAAACTAAGATGAAATGAAATAAATGCAAAAAATGTAAAAAGGAATGCAAAAAAAAAAAAGGAAGAAAAAATAACTAAAAATGACTAAAAATGAAAGTAAAGTGGGGGGCTGTCATGCTCTGAAATTATTGAACTCAATGTTCAGTCCGGCAGGCTGTAGTGTGCCTAATCGGTAGATGAGATGCTGTTCCTCGAGCTTGCGTTGATGTTCACTGGAACACTGCAGCAATCCCAGGACAGAGATGTGAGCATGAGAGCAGGGGGAGTGTTGAAATGGCAAGCAACCAGAAGCTCAGGGTCCTGCTTGCGGACTGAGCGGAGATGTTCCGCAAAGTGGTCACCCAGTCTGCGCTTGGTCTCCCCAATGTAGAGGAGACCACACTGAGCAGCGAATACAGTATACTACATTGAAAGAAGTACAAGTAAATCGCTGCTTCACCTGAAAGGAGTGTTTGGGGCCTGGGATAGTGAGGAGAGAGGAGGTAAATGGGCAGGTATTACACCTCCTGCGATTGCAAGGGAAGGTGCCCTGGGACGGGGACGAGGTGGTGGGGGTAATGGAGGAGTGGACCAGGGTGTCGCGGAGGGAACGATCCCTTCGGAATGCTGACAGGGGAAGGGAGGGGAAGATGCGACTGGTAGTGGCATCACGCTGGAGGTGGCGAAAATGGCGGAGGATGATCCTTTGGATATGGAGGCTGGTGGGATGAAAAGTGAGGACAAGGGGAACCCTGTCACGGTTCTGGGAGGGAGGGGAAGGGGTGAGGGTAGAGGTGCGGGGAATGGGTCGGACACGGTTGAGGGCCCTGTCAACCACAGTGGGGGGAAATCCTCAGTTGAGGAAAAAGGAGGTCATATCAGAAGCACCGTCATGGAAGGTAGCATCATCAGAGCAGATGCGTCGGAGACGGAGACACCTCTTCCTACCTCCCTCTGGACCATGACCCCACCACCGAACATCAAGCCACCGTCCAAAGGACTGTCACTGACCTCATCTCCTCTGGAGATCTTCCCTCTACAGCTTCCAACCTCATAGTCCCGCAACCCCGGACAGCCCGCTTCTATCTCCTTCCCAAAATCCACAAACGGGACTGTCCCGGCAGACCCATTGTGTCAGCCTGCTCCTGCCCAACTGAACTTATTTCTTCCTATCGAGACTCTATCTTTTCTCCGCTGGTGCAGTCTCTTCCCACCTACATCCGTGACTCTTCTGACGCCCTACGTCATTTTGACAATTTCCAGTTTCCTGGTCCCAACCGCCTCCTCTTCACTATGGACGTCCAATCGCTCTACACCTCCATCCCCCACCAGGATGGTTTGAGGGCTCTCTGCTTCTTCCCGGAACAGAGGCCCAACCAGTCCCCATCCACCACCACCCTCCTCCGCCTGGCTGAACTTGTTCCCACATTGAACAACTTCTCCTTCAACTCCACGCACTTCCTTCAAGTAAAAGGTGTTGCTATGGGTACCCGCATGGGTCCTAGTTATGCCTGTCTTTTTGTGGGATATGTCGAGCATTCTTTGTTCCAGTCCTACTCAGGCCCCCTCCCCCAACTCTTTTTCCGGTACATTGATGACTATCGGTGCCGTTTCCTGCTCCCGCCCCGAACTCGAAAACTTTATCAACTTTGCTTCCAATTTCCACCCTTCTCTCACCTTTACATGGTCCATCTCTGACACTTCCCTTCCCTTCCTCGACTTCTCTGTCTCCATCTCTGGGGATAGGTTGTCTACCAATATCCATTATAAGCCCACTGACTCCCACAGCTACCTCGACTACACTTCACACCCTACCTCCTGTAAGGACTCCATTCCATTCTCCCAGTTTCTCCGTCTCCGACGCATCTGCTCTGATGCTACCTTCCATGACGGTGCTTCTGATATGACCTCCTTTTTCCTCAACCGAGGATTTCCCCCCACTGTGGTTGACAGGGCCCTCAACCGTGTCCGACCCATTCCCCGCACCTCTACCCTCACCCCTTCCCCTCCCTCCCAGAACCGTGACAGGGTTCCCCTTGTCCTCACTTTTCATCCCACCAGCCTCCATATCCAAAGGATCATCCTCCGCCATTTTCGCCACCTCCAGCGTGATGCCACTACCAGTCGCATCTTCCCCTCCCTTCCCCTGTCAGCATTCCGAAGGGATCGTTCCCTCCGCGACACCCTGGTCCACTCCATTACCCCCACCACCTCGTCCCCGTCCCAGGGCACCTTCCCTTGCAATCGCAGGAGGTGTAATACCTGCCCATTTACCTCCTCTCTCCTCACTATCCCAGGCCCCAAACACTCCTTTCAGGTGAAGCAGCGATTTACTTGTACTTCTTTCAATGTAGTATACTGTATTCGCTGCTCACAGTGTGGTCTCCTATACATTGGGGAGACCAAGCGCAGACTGGGTGACCGCTTTGCAGAACATCTCCGCTCAGTCCGCAAGCAGGACCCTGAGCTTCTGGTTGCTTGCCATTTCAACACTCCCCCTGCTCTCATGCTCACATCTCTGTCCTGGGATTGCTGCAGTGTTCCAGTGAACATCAACGCAAGCTCGAGGAACAGCATCTCATCTACCGATTAGGCACACTACAGCCTGCCGGACTGAACATTGAGTTCAATAATTTCAGAGCATGACAGCCCCCCACTTTACTTTCATTTTTAGTCATTTTTAGTTATTTTTTCTTGCATTCCTTTTTACATTTTTTGCATTTATTTCATTTCATCTTAGTTTGTTCAGTTTGCTTACCCACTGTTTTTTTCAGGTTGTTTTTCTTCAGGTTTGCACTTGATGTTCTATATTCAGTATATTCACACCTAATCTGTACTAATGCTTTGTCTTTCAAAACACCATTAACATATTGTTTGCCTTTGCTCTGTGACCTTTTGGTCAGCTATGTGGCCTGGTCCAATCTGCACCTTCTCCTTTGTTATCTCTTGCCCAACCCCCACCTCACTTGTTTATAATCTGTGACTTTTCTAATATTTGTCAGTTCCGAAGAAGGGTCACTGACCCGAAACGTTAACTCTGCTTCTCTTTCCACAGATGCTGCCAGACCTGCTGAGTGAATCCAGCATTTCTTGTTTTTGTTTCAGATTTCCAGCATCCGCAGTATTTTGCTTTTATATTAAGGTATATAAGTCCCCAGGGACTGATGGGATGTATCCTAGAATACTGAGGGAGGCAAGGGAGGAAATTGCTGGGGCCTTGACAGAAATCTTTGCATCCTTATTGGCTACAGGTGAGGTCCCAGAGGACTTGAGAATAGCCAATGTTGTTCCTTTGTTTAAGAAGGGTAGCAAGGATAATCCAGAAAATTATACGCTGGTGAGCCTTATGTCAGTGGTAGGGAAACTATTAGAGAGGATTATTCGGGACAGGATTTACTCCCATTTGGAAACAAACAAACTTTTTAACGAGAGACAGCATGGTTTTGTGAAGGGGAGGTCGTGTCTTACTAATTTGATTAAGTTTTTTTGAGGAAGTGACGAAGATGATTGATGAAGGAG
This sequence comes from Heterodontus francisci, assembly GCF_036365525.1. Taxonomy (NCBI): domain Eukaryota; kingdom Metazoa; phylum Chordata; class Chondrichthyes; order Heterodontiformes; family Heterodontidae; genus Heterodontus; species Heterodontus francisci. The sequence goes on along the minus strand of NC_090403.1, from coordinate 38,296,844 downwards.
GGACAGTGGATGTTATCTATATGGACTTTAGTAAAGCCTTTGACAAGGTCCTGCATGGCAGACTGGTACAAAAGGTGAAGTCACACGGGATCAGAAGTGAGCTGGCAAGATGGATACAGAACTGGCTCGGTCATAGAAGACAGAGGGTATCAGTGGATGGGTGTTTTTCTGAATGGAGGGATGTGACTAGTGGTGGTCCGCAGGGATCAGTGCTGGGACCTTTGCTGTTTGTAGTATATATAAATTATTTGGAGGAAAATGTTGCTAGTCTGATTCATAAGTTTGCGGATGACACAAAGATTGGTGGAGTTGCAGATAATGATGAGGATTGTCAGAGGATACAGCAGGATATAGATTGGTTGGAGACTTGGGCGGAGAAATGGCAGGTGGAGTTTAATCCGGACAAATGTGAGGTAATGCATTTTGGAAGGTCTAATGCAGGTGGGAGGTATACAGTAAATGGCAGAACCCCGAGGAGTATTGACAGGCAGAGAGATCTGGGCGTACAGGTCCACAGGTCACAAAGTGGCAACGCAGGTGGATAAGGTAGTCAAGAAGGCATACGGCATGCTTGCCTTCATCGGTCGGGGCATAGAGTATAAAAATTGGCAAGTCATGCTGCAGCTGTACAGAACCTTAGTTAGGCCACACTTAGAATATTGTGTGCAATTCTGGTCGCCACACTACCAGAAGGACGTGGAGGCTTTGGAGAGGGTACAGAGGAGGTTTACCAGGATGTTGCCTGGTCTGGAGGGCATTAGCTATGAGGAGAGTTTGGAAAAACTCGGATTGTTTTCACTGGAACGACGGAGGTGGAGGGGCGACATGATCGAGTTTACAAAGTTATGAGCGGCATGGACAGAGTGGATAGTCAGAAGCTTTTTCCCAGGGTGGAAGAGTCAGTTACTAGGGGACATAGGTTTAAGGTGCGAGGGGCAAAGTTTAGAGGGGATGTGCGAGGCAAGTTTTTTTTTTTTTTTTACACAGAGGGTGTTGAGTGCCTGGAACTTGCTGCCAGGGGAGGTGGCGGAAGCAGATACTATAGCGACGTTTAAGAGACATCTTGACAAATACATTAATAGAAAGGGAATAGAGGGATATGGGCCCCGGAAGTGCAGAAGGTGTTAGTTTAGGCAGGCATCAAGATCGGCGCAGGCTTGGAGGGCCGAATGGCCCGTTCCTGTGCTGTACTGTTCTTTGTTCAGACCAAAAAGGTATAGGAAATCTAGTAGGGGATGTAGTTTCACAAGACCTTTGATTTGCACTGACACTGAAGTTATGTCGTCAATCTGGAGTCTGGACACAACCTAACTTCAAAGTTAATTCAAGTGAAATTTTCTGGACGATGCATTCATTCCACTTTGAGTTACGTTGGACCCTAACTGGATTACAAAACAAAGCTTTAGCACTGATGCCAAACCCCAAAGAGGAGCTTTCATCCACCATAATGTACTTTGATTACTCCTCCAAGTCACAGTAAAGCTCACCTCTAGACTGTGGCTAAGCCTGGATGCTTTTTGAATTTGGGTTTCAGCATGTAAGACTAGCACTCAGCAAATTCAGCTTCCAGGGTGTAGCAACTCCCTCTTGTGAACTTTCTCAGAAGACCACCATGGCATCTTTGAACCAGAATATTTAGAATTGGTTGTTTAGGATCTGACCTTGCCTGTGAACTTCTCCAAACATATTTCTAAAATGTAATTAATTACCATTCATATTAATTCTCATTTTAAATGTTTTATTAAATTTAGTTTCAGTTTTACAAAACCAGCTACATGCTGTCCCACTGAAATAACAGCAACACAAAACTTTTCCACACACACAACACAGGATATTTTTGGAATGGGAAAAGGCCATTTACCCAAACAAGTCTAATTTGTGATCTCAACCCCATTTTCTCACCATTTCCCTCTATGCACATTTCCTTCAGAAGCACATTTCATTGTCCCTTCATTTATTATTCAATTAAATGGCCTTTCCAGGTACCCTTCACATGAAATCACACTGAATTCCCAAATTACTTGTAATTTCTTAGTTTTTAAATTACATTAATGTTTTTGAAAAGTTCATGAGTGGTGGCGTAGTGGTATTGTCACTGGACTAGTAACCCAGAGACCCAGGGTGTTGCTCTGGGGACACGAGTTCAAATCTCACCACAGCAGAAGGTGGAATTTGAATTCAATTAATAAATCTGGAATTAAAAAGCTTGTCTAATGATGGCCATGAAACCACTGTCAATTGTTATAAAAACCCATCTGGCTCATTAATGTCCTTTAGGGAAGGAAATCTGCTGCCCTTACCTGGTTTGGCCTACGTGTGACTCCAGACCCACAGCAATGTGGTTGACTCTTAACAGCCCGCTGAAATGACCTAGCAAGCCACTCAGTTGTATCTAACCGCTACGAAGGCAATAAAAAGGAATGAAACCGGACCGACCACCTCGCATCGACCTAGGCACCGGAAATGACAATGGCAAACCCAGCCCTGTCGCCCCTGCAAAGTCCTACTTACTAACATCTGGGGGCTTGTGCCAAAGTTGGGAGAGCTGTCCCACAGACTAGTCAAGCAACAACCTCACATAGTCATACTCACGGAATCATACCTGACAGACAATGTCCCAGACACTGTCATCACCATCCCCGGGTATGTCCTGTCCCACGAGCAGGACAGACCCAGCAGAGGTTGCGGCACAGTGGTCTACAGTAGGGAGGGAGTTTCCCTGGGAGTCCTCAACATCGACTCTGGACCCCATGAAGTCTCACGGCATCAGGTCAAACATGGACAAGGAAAGCTCCTGCTGATTACCACCTACTGCCTTCCCTCAGCTGATGAGTCAGTACTCCTCCATGTTGAACAGCACTTGGAGGAAGCACTGAGGGTGACAAGGGCACAGAATGTACTCTGGATAGGGGACTTCAATGTCCATCACCAAGAGTGGCCCGGTAGCAACACTATTGACCGAGCTGGCCGAGTCCTAAAGGACATATCTGCTAGACTGGGTATGCGGTGAGGGAACCAACAAGAGGGGAAAACATAGCTGACCTTGTCCTCACCAATCTGCCTGCCGCAGATGCATCTGTCCATGATAGTATTGGTAGGAGTGACCAACACACAGTCCTTGTGCAGACAAAGTCCTGCCTTCACTGAGGATACCCTCCTTTGTGTTGTGTGACACTACCATCATGCTAAATGGGATAGATTTCGAACAGATCTAGCAATTCAAAACTGGGCATCCATGAGGCGCTGTGGGCCATCAGCAGCAGCAGAATTGTACTCAACCACAATCTGGAACCTCATGGCCCGGCATATCCCCCACTCTACCATTACCATCAAGCCAGGAGACCAACTCTGGTTCAATGAAGAGTGCAGGAGCGCATGCCAGGTGCAGCACCAGGCATACCTCAAAATGAGGTGTCAACCTGGTGAAGCTACAACACAGGACTAGCTGCGTGCCAAACTGCGTAAGCAGCATGCGATAGACAAGAGCTAAGCGATCCCATAACCAACGGATCTGATCTAAGCTCTGCAGTCCTGCCACATCCAGCCGTGAATGGTGATGGACAATTAAACAACTAACTGGAGGAGGTGGCTCCACAAATATCCCCATCCTCAATGATGGGGGAGCTCAGCACATCAGTGTGAAAGATAAGGTTGAAGCATTTGCAACAATCTTCAGCCAGAAGTGCCGAGTTGATGATCCATCTTGGCCTCCTCTTCAAGTCCCCAGCATCACACTTGCCAGAATTCAGCCAATTCGATTCACTCCGCGTGCTATCAAGAAACAACTGAAGGCACTGGATACTGCAAAGGCTATGGGCCCTGACAATATTCCGGCAATAGTACTGCAGACCTGTGCTCCAGAACTTGCCGCACCCCTAGCCAAGCTGTTCCAGTACAGATACAACACTGGCATCTACCCTGCAATGTGGAAAATTGCCCAGGTATGTCTTGTACACAAAAAGCAGGATGAGTCCAACCCGGCCGATTACCGCCCCATCAGTCTACTCTCAATCATCAGTAAAGTGATGGAAGGTGTCATCAACAGTGCCATCAAGCGGCACTTGCTTAGCAATAACATGCTCAGTGACGCTCAGTTTGGGGTCCGCCAGGGCCATTCAGCTCCAGACCTCATTACAGCCTTGGTTCAAACATGGCCAAAAGAGCTGAACTCAAGAAGTGAGGTGAGAGTGACTGCCCTTGACATCAAGGCAGGATTTGACCGAGAATGGCATCAAGGAGACCTAGCAAAACTGAGGTCAATGGGAATCTGGGGGAAAACCCTCCACTGGTTGGAGTCATACCTCGTGCAAAGGAAGATGGTTGTGGTTGTTGGAGGTCAATCATCTCAGCTCCAGGACATCACTGCAGGAGTTCCTCAGGGTAGTGTCCTCAGCCCAACCATCTTCAGCTGCTTCATCAATGACCTTCCTTCAATCATAAGGTCAGAAGTGGGGAGGTTTGCTGATTGCACAAAGTTCAGCACCATTCGTGTCTCCTCAGATACTGAAGCAGTCCGTGTAGAAATGCAGCAAGACTTGGACAATATCTAGGCTTGGGCTAATGAGTGGCAAGTAACATTCGCGCCACACAAGTGCCAGGCAACGACCATCTCCAACAAGAGAGAATCTAGCCATCACCATCCAGGACAAAGCAGCCCGCTTGATTGGCACCCCATCTACAAACATTCACTCCCTCCACCACCGACACACAGTGGCAGCAGTGTGTACCATCTACAAGATGCACTGCAGCAATGCACCAAGGCTCCTTCAACAGCAGCTTCCAAACCCGCAACCTCTACCAACTAGAAGGACAAGGGCAGCAAATACATGGCAACACCACCACCTGCAAGTTCCCCTCCAAGTCACACACCATCCTGACTTGGAACTATATCGCCGTTCATTCACTGTCGCTGGGTCAAAATCCTGGAACTCCCTTCTTAACAGCACTGAGTATACCTACCCCAAATGGACTGCAACAGTTCAAGAAGGCAGCTCACCACCACCTTCTCAAGGGCAATAAATGCTAGCCTGGCCAGCGACGCCCACATCCCATGAATGAATTAAAAAAAAAAAGAACTTGTCTAAACCACCTCTTCACAATAATGGAACTTTTTTTGGGTTGTCTTAAGTTTTTTTTTTCTTGTACAAATAGAAAAAGCATTTTTTCCCCCCATTTTCCTCTGGAAGGTATTGACTCCTGGAATGGTACACATCTGTGGTTGTTGGCAGTTCTCTAGTATCAAGTGAGCAGTCCTCATTTATGAGTTTGAATAATGAGTGCTGGTAGACTATTTGAAGGGCATCACATTCGACTTGACCTCAAACTACGTCCATATACACAGTTAACAGCAGTTATTGATTAAGAGTTGGAACCTTCGCAATTTTTTTTTTAATGTCCTAAACAGTGGATGCTGGGGCCAAATGCTGTCCTCCAGCTGTTATCACCTAATTCGGTACAGGCCAGAAATCAGACCAGGGTACTTCTCGTCTATTTGACTTAGCATCAAATTATCCAATTGTATTTACTCATACATTCCCAAAGAAAGTGAATCCTCACTTCTTTAAATTATATTCCTGGTATAATTTCCATTGTCTTATATTGCATCCTTTTAAGGGCAATAATATCCCTATTATAACACACTGACAAGTCAACTTCTGATGGGTTCTAATTAGTGGCTTAGACATAGAATACACAGAATAGTAACAGGCCATTTGGCCCACTAATGTGTTTATATTCTCCACGAGTCTCCTCCCATTCCATTTACCTCACTGACTTTCAGCATATCTTTCTATTTCCATTTCTCTCATGTACTCATCTAACTTCCTTTTGAAAGCATCTAAGCTTTGTGGTAGCAAGTTCCACATTCAAACTTATGAGTGAAGAAATTTCTTCTTATCGTCTATTGGATTTATTAGTAAATTCTATTTATGGCTCCTAGTTTTGGATTAACCCACATGTGAAAGTATTCTCTTCATAGCTACCCTGCCCAACCCATTCATAATTTTAAAGACCTCTAGCAGGTGTCCTCCAAGTCTTCTCTTTTCTGAATGAAAAAAGCCCAACCTGTTCAATCTTTCCTGACAGGTGTAATCTCATTTGTAGTGCCATCCTTGTAAATCTTCCAGTGCTTCCATGCCTGTTCTTTAGTATGGAGACCAGAACTGTGCACAGTACTCTACGTCCAGCCTGACCAGGGTCCAATATAATTTTAACGTAAGCTCACTACTTATGAATTGTAGAACTCAAATTCTAGTGCATTAACATTTGTAATTACTTTACATTCCTTCAATGCTGCTTTTAATTTGTTTGCCTGTATCCCTAGATTCCTTTGCTATTATACCCCATTCAATTTCTTGCTTTCTAAGGGGTAGGCGATGTTTGTTTTCCTACCAAAATGCATCACTTTACAATTATCTATGTTAAAGCTGTTATGGGTGCTTCCAATTTTTGATAAATGGAGGATGTGTGTGTTAAAACTGAAAAAGGATTCCAAACATGCTGGAACTTTGTTTTGTAAAAATGAGGTCATCAGAAGGTCTTTTAGACTTAGCTTAGAAACCAAATTTACTGGAAGAATCAGTGCTAAAAACAAGCACTTACTGGAAGGCACCTGTCTTCAGACAATTTCCCAGCAGGGTTTTCTGACTTGGGGAAAGATGGTTACGAAGAAGTGACAGGTCAAGATTTATACGGGTCAGGAGGCATGACTGCTGAGATGTTTTTGGTTTCACTTTGGACAGGTAGTTGTGATATGAACAATGGTTTAAAACTGTTGGAGAAAACCTGCCAAGAGGAAACCCCAACTCAGCCGGTTCCAGCTCTTTGAAAAGCTTGTCAGTTTTTCCAACTCTTTGAGAAGCTCTGAGAAGCAAGTGTAAGAAACTGACAAACTGCTGCTGCATTTTTCCAGGATAGCCTGCCCAAACTGACCTTCAACATCGCCAGACAAGAACTGTTCTCGGAAGATCCCAGTGACAGCTGTCTATGCATACTTGGGATGCCAAACCAAAACAAAGGACATCTGACATTTTACATATCTTTTCTCTTCAAGAATTAGCAAGTATTTGGACAACGTATTCTTTTTGCCTTTTTTTGTAGTAGAGCTCAAGAATAACCTGTGTGCGCGTGTGGGGCTGAGGTAAAAAGGGAACTTTTATATTTCAATCTATGTTTATGCTTTGATTAGTTACTGAAGATTTGTTTTATAATAAACTGATTAATTTTGTTTATTAAGGAAACCTGGTTGGTATATTTTATTCTGGGATAAAAATAGTCTATGACCGTATCAGTAACTGGGGAAAAATGTAACATGTTGTGACGTGTGGAGAAGTGGAACTAGAAAAACAGTGCACTCTTCCCACCTGGGTCATAACAAAGTTCACTTGCTACTTAACTGCCCAATCTGCAAGTTTTCTAATGTCATCTTGTATTTATTTGCATTCTTCCTCTGTGTTGGCTACACCTTCCAATTTGGTATCAGTAGTAAATTTTGATAGAGTTGCTTATTCCTAAATTCAAATTAATGTAAATTATGAACAACTGTCGTCCCAGCACTGATACTTGTGGAATACCACTTTCTACATACTTCCAATGTGAATAACCATCCTTTACCCCTACTCTCTGCTTTCTATTTTTCGGTCAATTTGCTATTCATTCAGCTATTTGTCTCCTGAATCCACTTGCCCTAACCTTTGTCAAGAACAGGCTATGTGGTAGCTTGTCAAAGGCCTTTTGACAATCCAAGTATATGACAATAACTGCATTATTTTTGTCTACTCTTTCCATTACCTCTTCAAATAATTCTATCAAGTTAGTTAAGCACGACCTCGTCTTTCGAAATCCATGCTGACTATCTGTATTATGCTTTCTCTAGATGCTCTTCTATCAATTACTGGTGTGGATTCCAGTATCTTTCCTATAACGGACATTATGACTGGTCTGCAGTTCTCAGGACTGTTCTATCTTTTTTTCCTTTCGGAACAACATTAGCTGTGCGCCAGCCCTCTTCAATGGAACTTTTCTGTATATAAACTAGTGCCTCTGCTATCTCCTCTTTAGTTTCCTTGAGAATACATGGGTGCATACCATCCGAACCTGGGGTTTCATCCTCTTTTTTAGGTTTCCTAATTTATCAATTGTTTTCTCACTTTCTATCCCAACTGCATTAACATTCTTTTAAAGCTTATTCCCAAGTGAACTAGAAAAAACTGAGGCAAAGTACTTAATGCCTCTGCCATTTTTGTCATTCCGTGAGTTTATCTTGCTCATCCTTTAGTAGCCTTATCAATTTAATTTTTCTTTTGTTATTTGTGTCCAGAACATGTTTCTTTTTATATTCCTTGATAATTTGATTTGACAATTTCTCTTTGCCTTCCTGATGGTTTTTTTTTTTGTTAAACTTCGAAGTTTTTCATATTCCCTTTTGCCCTAATTATATATTGCCTGTCTTTTAGGTTCAAATTTTCCTTTAGTTCGTTATTCATCTCCATAATTAGCTTCTTTGCTTGTGGCTTTTAGTGGAATACATTTCTCTTGAACTCTACTGATTACCCTTTTAAAGGTTTTTCAATGTTTCTCAGTTACCTTCTTTAGTTTCACTCTCATTACCTCACAATTTGCTTTTTTCCCAACGTATTACCATAGTTTTTGTCCTACTTTTGAAAATAATTATAGGTGATGACTAGGCTATGAGGAGTCAGGAGGTGAGTTGCTTGCTGCAGTATACCCAGTCCCTAGCCTGTTCTTGCGTTCACAGTATTTATGTAGTTCATCCACTTAAGTCTTTGGGCAACATTGACCACCACCACACCACATCCCCCCCCCCCCACCCCGCCCCCCAGGATGTTGATGGTGGGGAATTCAAAGATATAATGCCATTGAATGTCAAGGGGAGATAGTTAGGCTCTCTCTTGTTGGAGATGGACATTGCCTGGCACTTGTTTGGGTTGATTGCTACTTGCCACTTATCAGCCCAAGCTTGGATGTTGTCCAGGTCTTAATGAAGCAGTCCATGCCTGCATGCAGTATCTGAGGAACTGAACACTCTGCAATCATCAGTGAACATTTCCACTTTTGACATTATGATGCAGGAAAATCTTTGAAACAGCTGAAGATGGTTGGGCAAAGAACACTGCCTGAAGAATTTCTGCAGCAATGTCCTGGAGTGGTCATGATTGGCCTCCAACAACCACAACTGTTTTCCTTTTGTGCTAGGTGTGACTGCAGCCAATGGCGAATTGACCCCCCCGCACCCCGCAACCAACCAATTCTCATTGACTTCAATTTTACTATTTGGTCGAATGCTGCCTTGATGTCAAGGGTAGTCACTCTGACCTCACCTCTGGAATTCAGCTCTTTTTTCCATGTTTGGAGCAAGCCTGTAATGGGGTCAGCAGCAGAGTGGTCCTGGCAGAACTCAAACTGAGCCTCGGTGATCAGGTTATTGGTAAGCACCGCTTGATAACAGTAGACAACACCTTCCATCACTTTGCTGATCCTTGAGAATAGACTGATGAGATGGCAATTTACCAGAATGAATTTATCCCAATTTTTGTGGACAGAACATACCTTTGTAATTTTCCACTTCATCAGGTAGATGGCAGTGTTGTAGCTTACTGGAACAACTTGGCTAGAGACCGCAGCTAGTTCTGGTGCACAAGTCTTCAGCATAACAACTGGGGCTGTTTTTGGTGCCATAGCCTTTGCCATATCCAGTGCACTAAGCAGTTTCTTTAAGATCACGTGGAGTGAGTCGAATTGACTGAAGACTGGTTTCTGTGATGGTGGGAAACTCAGGAGGAGGCCATGTTGGATCATCCACTTGGCACATCTGGTTGTAGATGTTTGTGAATGCTTCAGCCTTGTATTTATATATCACTTTCAACACTGATCCAAATAATGTAAATAGCTACAGGGTCCCTAGTCTACCTCATTAGTAACTCTTGCTTACACTGCTGAAAAATTTCCATTCATGGTTACTCTAGATTTTCAAGCTAATTATCTATCTGGCATTATATTTTTCTCTCTCTGAAGTGAAAAATTGTCAATACTTTTGAAAATTTTAGTATTCAATATTCACTTCCTTCCCTTGACAGCAATATTGAAAATCTCGAGTTAATTCAGCATGGCTTCCCACCTGAATCTGGGCTAATGATTCCTTATTGAGCTATGCTTTTCCAGGTTTCCCCTTCAACTGATATTAAACTGAAGTCTACAGTTTATAGGGTCACTGACCTGAAACATTGACTCTGCTTCTCTCTCCACAGATACTGCCAGACCTGCTGAGTATTTCCAGCAGTTCTTGTTTTTATTTCAGATTTCCAGCATCTGCAGTGTTTTGCTTTTATTCTACAGTTTATATGCCAGTCTCAAATCTATTTTTTTAAAAAAAGAGATTAAGTTTTGTTTACTGTTTCCACTGTTTTTGAATCCTTAAGTGCAGTTATTTTCAAAAATGTCATTTGCATTCTTACAAATTTATATTGTACTTCATTTAAAATTCAGGAAGATAATGTTTGGATCGGATTCTCTTTATTCTTGAAAAGCAACTGTAAATTCAATTGCCCCAGAAGTCTAGTACCCAGCTTAATCCAATCTTCACTCCTTCCTTTGCAAAGTTGGAGGAATGCTATCTCTATAATTATACCTTCTCATTTTATTTTATTGAATTCATTTGTATAATTAACAAAGAATTAACTAAGTCTATTTTCTTTAATTAAAACATAAGCTTCCCTGACCCAATTTAAACTATCATTCTGCAGCACTCATCTCTTCTACGATTTTGCATATGCATGTTAGAACATCTTAATGCACATCTAAATGCAGTGGCATAACACTATACTGTACTACAGTTCCAATAAAATTGGCTATAGGATGCTGACTTGCATCTGCACTTCACCACAACAAGAGTATCCAATGCCAATATGGGGCACTATGCATATTTCTGCACAGGCAACAAAAAATAATCCAATAGCTAGTCATCCAGGACTACTCTAGCACACCTTTAAGTGGCTGCTATTCCTTAGTATTGATAAGAACCCAAGCAGAGGTCTCTAAGCTCACCTTCTCTGCTGTGGACAGTGCACCATGCCCTCTCCCCCTTCCGCTTGTAGATGAAGGTGATGATGCCTTTCCTCATGGATTCTGACATGCTGCCGGCCAGGAGCACACTCTCAGCATCTACTGCCAGGGCCTCACTGCCCTCAAGTTAACACTGCTCTGGAGGACCATGTTATGGAGAGCGCAGCAGACCACCACAATGACAGAGACCTTTGCAGGAGGGTTTTGGAAGACACCACCTGACCAGTCTGGGCATTGGAATCACATCTTCAGAAACCCGATGGTCTGTTCTAATAGTTATCCTACTAAGCAGGTGGTATTGGTTGCACCGCCTTTGTCTGGGGCTTCTGTAGAAGCGACAGCAGCCATCTCCTTGTCCCCTAGGATTCATCCACGCACTTCGGGGGTTGGAGTGAAAATCTGAGGTGGCCTGGACTGGTGGAGGATGAAGGTGTCATGGCAGCTACTAGGAAAGGGAGAGCACACATGGAGGAAGCTCTTGCTGTGGCTGCAGAGCAGATGGATCTTGAGGTGGAACCCCTTCCTGTTGATGGATCTTACTGGCTAGTCACAACCACATCGATGATGCCCTGCACCTGGGGGAATCCAGTGCTGCAGGCAAAACCCAATGTCCTCTGCTCCTGTGATGCCATGTCTGTTAAATAATGTGCTGTCCGCTTTGGCAAAGAGAGCATCAGTGACCTGCGAGATGCAGTGACAAGCAGCCATTTTGAGATGCCACTAAGGCCCACAGCTGATCCTTGGAAGAAGCCAGAAGCAAAGATGTTCAAGGTAGATCAGCCACGATCTAGCTGAAAGGCGGAGCAGACTAGAGGGCCTACTCCTGCTCCTAATTCCTATATTTGTAAATATCCCACCTTCCCCCCCTCAACAAACGCCAAACAAGTTTTTGTTAACAAGTTTAACTGGCCTGAATAAGAGGGCGAGCAGGATTCCTTTCCCGTCCTCCCCCGCCTTGCTCATTATTGCCGGCGCTGGTATTATCGTGGCCCTCCTGCCTCTATTCCCATATTTGGGCGGGGGTGGGGCTCTGAAAATTCAGCTCCAGTATGGACCTGTTGAACTGAATAACTTGTTTCTGTACTGTAAATAATTTGTAATGTTTGGTCAATAGATTGGTCAAAACCCATAACAGCCAATAACAAACTTAAAACATTAACAGAGCTTTCTTTTTTTTTTTAAGTAATGCTAGATTCAGTTTTAAACTCTTGGGAACTGAGTATGACAAAATAAAGAATGTCTTATTCTCACCACATACTGCTATGATCTCTGAAGGTTTACAAGTAGCACATTGGAATGAAGCTACTCATTCTAAGGTAATAATGACAATCAAAATCAAAGAAAAGGTTAACAATTCATTGCTACATATTGCTCAAATGTCACGGTATTAGTTGCACAGTACTCCATCTCATTAATCCAACAGTACAAGCACTGCATCTTGATTGATAGGTACTTGGGTGGGACACGAATAGTAAATAGCACCATTTGATTACTTTGGGCAAAGGCATTTTGATCTTGTTGGCATCTTCCACAATATTAAGAAAATGTAACTTTGCTTTACATAATCTGTATTAACATGCAGTTTTTGTCTGTCCGCACTTTTCTGATTGGTCAGTGGGTTGATTGCATGGGCAGAGCCTGGCCACGCAGTGGTATAAGGAGCACGCGGAGGACTGGAGCAAGTGACATATGTGCGGCTGCGGCACAGGGTGGGGTGGCTTGTGGAGAACAACAACACTGGAAGGTAAGGGGAGACCAACAACAAAATTACCCTGGTTTGGGGAAGGGCATGGAAGGGACGGTTGGTGGCAGCATGAAAGATTGGAGGAGAAAAAGTACAGTGGAAGGTAAGGGGAGCCTAGCAACAAAGTTACCGTGGCTGGAGGGATCGGGGATGGGAGAAGAGGGTGGGGAACGGCAGAAAAGGGACAGTTGGTGGTGGCGGGTTTGTGGAGAAAACGAACAGAGCAAGGCCCGACAACAGTAACTCAGCTGGAAGGGTTGGGGAGGGGGTATGGACGGCATGGAGGGTGGAGGAGATGGCATGTGGTGGGGGGGGGGGTGGAGGCTGGGGAATGGCATGCAAGGTGGGTGGGAACAGCATAGGGACGGGGGAGGGAACGGCATGGGATGGCGCAGGAGGGCAAGCGCGGGTGGAGGGGGCGTGAGGGGAAACTGCACTGGCAGGGGAGGGGCGTGAGGGGAATAGCAAGGGCTGGGCACGAGGGGAGCGGTACAGGAGCTGGGCACGAGGGGAGTGGTACAGGAGCGGGGTGCGAAGGGAGCGGCACAGCATGGGGGAGGGGGATGGCATAGGAGGAGCAGTATGGGAAGGATGGAATGATATGGGATGGGGTGGCATGGCAAAGGTGGAATGGAGGAGAGGCATGGGATGGGATAGTATGGGAGGAAGGGGTGCTATGATGGAATTGGTTAAATATACTAATTTGACAGAAAATGTTTTGCAGGTCTCTGCTTGTATTATTATTTGCTGGTACCAATGATGAACCCTTAGATTTTAATCTTGGATTTATCATTCCAAGACTGAAGCTACTGACATTAGTACCTTACAATGTTAGGGTGTCCTTGAATATTTCTATAAAATTCTCAAGTGCAACTAGTATAGGAAGCTAAAAAGGTATTTCTGAAACTTCCCCAGCTTCTAAATGAAATTAACAAAATACTCTTGCATGTTTCATATTTTGCTGCAACTACGCATTTTTTTTTAAAACATTTCCTGTCTTCCTTCTTTTTATACTCCCTTTGTCACCAGATCCCATTAAGAGGATTAGCAGGCATGTTGCTCACAATTTCTCAAGGTACTCCTGTAACCTATGCATCTTTTCTGCCTTCCTGTGACTTCCATTTGGTACCTGTGTTGGGGAATTTACCAGATAAAGAAACCTTAATCTATTCTTGGCACAGCCTGTGGTGATGTTCCTTGTATGCAAGAAGTGTATAAGAAGTCTTAAGTTCGCTGTAAATGAAAACATGCAGTTGCAACAGCAAGCAAACACAATAAAGATCTTCAGTACGACTTTTAAATTTAAAACTTTTTCGATGCATATATGATGAAACAAAGCTAGTTGCAAAGATTTATGATTGCACAGATCCTCAATTAGTTAAGTCTACTGTCTTAATTTTCTACACTTGGGACTTACCATTTTAGAACAAAATTACCTACAAGCAAGGAAAAATATTACATCACTTCTTCACTGCTTTTAAACATAAATAAGTTTTTCATTCAGCCCCTTCAGTAGATTGATCAAAGTATTAAAGCCACAAAAAACCTGGCAGCCAAGAAAACACAATTCTATACAATGATGATTAAAATGATCTTGTACTTCTGTTCTTCAAATCAGATTGACATTTTCAGTGGGAATGTCATCTTTGACAGTTTTTAAAAAGTTCAAGCCTACATGGACAATAAAATGAATTTCATACGCTACAGCAAAAAAAACCTCAAAACAAACAAAGCAGAAGTGGGTTGCTTGTGAGTCATCGGCTGAGACCACTGCTGTCACAGTAGATGAGAATGAAGTGAATAAAGAATTGGAATTACCTGATTAAAATGCAGAGGTTGTTCTTCAACTTCTTTCTGATCTTCCAATTGATCTTCCTCTTCACTATCTGGTGGTTCATCCTTCACCTGCATTGTATCCTGTTCAAGATTTTCATTTGCTGCTTCACTTCCTCCAGAATTGATACTGCTGCTACTTGGAGGTGCCTGATCCTCCTGCATGTCCTGTTGCTCACACAATTCTTCTTCAATCTCCTCGGGGTGACTTGGAGGCTGCCGGGGTGATTCACTTGACTTAGAAAGCATCTGTGACGAATATTCACATGCATAAACAAACCTACTAACACACTCAATCACGAATTAGAGCATGGCTAAATATGAAGATGGTATTCATTGGAGCAAAGAAGATTGAGAGGGAAGCAAACAGAAGTGTCCACAATCATGAAAGAAAATTAGTTAAAAATAATTTGCACTAGTTCGTAAATTGGTAATAGGGGGGTGGGGGAGAGAACGTAAATTCAGGATTAGTCTTAAAAGTCTAAAAGTGTAGATTAGAAGTTTATTATCGTGGAAAGGTTATTACAATTTAACACAATTTCCAAGAAGTGGCTACTGAAGCTGAGTCAATCACAAGATTCAGTAGGGGGTTAGATAGAAGAAAAATATGAAAGGGTATAGAGAAAGAGCAGGGAAAAGTGATTAGAAGTGATAGCATTAGAGAAGAGCTCAATAGATGAAAAAACTCCTTCTGTGCTGAAGGTTCTCTGATTCCAAGATATCTTGCATGTCATTCACTGCCTTTAAGCATTGAAGTTGTAATTATATTAAACTACGGGCATTTTCTGACCCATTTTGTTTCTTTCTACAAATTTCACTTCAGTATTTAACAGGATTCTCTAACTTTTTCTATTTAAGTCTATGATTGTTGTAGACATCAAGCCACCTATAATTAATTCAAATTATCATTTCTGTGGTAGTCATTTTTCTCAACCCAATTATTTCCAAAAGTGCCTCTTTTTTTATTAAAGTGTTTTTAAAGTATCAACCAAACTATCCAAGTGTGCTTATTGTGCATCAGCTTGGTTCAAGAGTGGCAGTCATCTCTGTCAGCAGATTGCAATTCCAACCTCCAGATCTTGGAACACCTAACAATGGCTGGCACTTTCAGTGCAGTCCTGAAGGAGTGTTGTGTTGTTAGAGTTGACATTTTTTGGGCAAGACGTTAAACTAAGGTGCTACCTGACAGTTCAGATGGATGTAAGAGTTCCCACACAATCTTTCAAAGGGTAGGGGAACTCACCCAGTATGCTGGCCAACATTCTTCCCTCAAAAAGCACACCCAGACAGATTGAACAGTCATTAATCTGGCTCCTGTGTGTGGAAGATCACATTGTGCAAATTGGCTGCCATGCTTGCCTACAACATGACAGGAAGTAGTTAATTAGCTGTGAAGTAGTTAGGGATATCTTTTGACCCCAAAATTTGCATATTACTGGATTGGTTATTACAAGAATATATCTATATATAAATCTTGTCATGCCATCCTGCAATTTTTGTATCATAGCAACATTATTAGCAAAATCTCCAAATAATTGCCTGAAAAATAAGATCTACATTGAAAAATGTGTGGTTTATTTGTACATTGTACAATTTCAAGATGCATGAATTGGAAGTGCTGACCCTTCAATATTTTTTCTTCCCTCTTACCTTAAGTTGGATTTGTTGCTGGTACTGTTTCTGTTTCTCCAAAAACTGCTGGTGCTGTTGCTGCATCACCAGCTGCTGTAAGGCCTGTGGACTCTGGGGTAGAGGAGCTGACTGGGTACGACTTAGCGGCCGGTGCCGAGGCAACTTGTTCACCGTTCGAAGATTGGTGGAAACTCTCTCACCTGTCACCAGTGGCGATTGTGCATGAAGTGGCACTGAGTAAGATAAGTTACAGGAATATTACTGTTACTCTTTTACTACAATGTTTACACATTTAAACATTTTTCAATATCAATTCTGTAAATATTCCAGGTACTGGCAGATGACATTGTGAAGTTTACAGCTTCACTTTTAGCTTTAGAAACAGCACATTTGCAATGTGCTAAAAATTGGTGAAAAGGTACCATAAAACATGGATAATAAATCACTATTAATGATTTACAATTTTGTAAAACTTAGAATATGTATAAGTTGCTCCCCCATCTTCAGGGAGTATAACAGCATAGGTGAAAGTGCAACAAACAGTTCTCATATTATTTGAAAGAACAATCTTTGATCGGCAGAGAAGGGAAATCTTAACTAAATCTATCTTGTTTTTTCTTAAGCCTGTAATTTATACACAATTCACAGCCCAAGCAGCTAGTATGTTTAGGGCGGCGCAGTGATTAGCACCGCAGCCTCACAGCTCCAGGGACCTGGGTTCAATTCTGGGCACTGCCTGTGCCGAGTTTGCAAGTTCTCCCTGTGACCACGTGGGTTTTCGCCGGGTGCTCCGGTTTCCTCCCACAGCCAAAGACTTGCAGGTGATAGGTAAATTGGCCGTTGTAAATTGCCCCTAGTGTAGGTAGGTGGTAGGGAATATGGGATTACTGTAGGGTTAGTATAAATGGGTGGTTGTTGGTCGGCACAGACTCGGTGGGCCGAAGGGCCTGTTTCAGTGCTGTATCTCGAAATAAAAAAAATTTAAAAAATAAAAAAGTTCAATATAATGGATGAAACATACTTGATTAAATATATGAATACGATAGCTGAGTTGTATATCTGATTAATATATTTAATTTCTAACATATGGTCATTACTGTTCATTGAACCTTTTTACATTTAGATAGAAATAAAAAACGCTTAAAAACTTATAGGATTATTTATGTAAGTGGATTCATGCAATAATTTTGGACTTGCAAGTAGAAGTTAACATGCTTATCTTTTGCACATAAAATTTTACAAAGAAAATTGCCCTTTTTGCATGTTCCATTCACAAGCCATAATGCTTATATTATTACATGACTTTATTTAGCAGTATAGCGTAATAGACTCAAAGGTTTTACTTTAAATTGTCAATTAATTTAATTATGCATAACACATTATTTTGCAGTTAGTACACCTCATTTCTAGTTCACAATATTTAATCAATGGATTGCTTGTGCTCATGTATGTTAATTTAATAAAAGAGTATAGCCACTTCAGATTTCTGCTGAGTCCATACTCTGAAATACCCAGAATTACAGTAAAAGCCAATTAAAATTCAGTTTATAAAAATGGTGGAGAGCTGTCTGAGCTGCCACTTTGAAAGTCCTGACAGGAAAAGTGAAATTTCAGTTGTATGACTCAATAATAAAACACCCTCCAGAATTGAAGAATGAATGTAACTGAAACAATTGAATAACCTGAATTTGCAATGGAGAGATTTGAAGTAGTTTATTACATTTTTGTGCTTTTATAGGGAGACACATACATTAATTGTTCATTCAACCTCTATGGCTCACTGTATAATACAGTCTCTTCTTTAGGCCAAGGCAAAGTCAGTTTAATGTTTTACCACTTTGAATAAGTTTTCAATACGGCAGTCATTCAATAGAGAAGGGAGAGAAACCTCACGGGGCCTAATATAATAAATACTCAAATGAGAACAGTAGAATACAGAATTTCTCTACTTGTGAGGCAGATTATTAATAATGCACGGGAAAGTTATTATATCTCCTTCTCCTGTGAAATCAATGCAGAATACTCATATTAGGTCTGTGGAGCCATGTTCTGAAAATCTTATGGCTCAGAAAAGAATCACAAACTGCACACATAGTAGTCATAAACCTAAAAACCATATCGACTTGGGACTTTGTCTCTCTCTGGATATCGTTTAACCACAAATTTTCCAAATACATTGTGAACACCCCAGTAAAAACTATTCACCAGCTATCAAAGCATTTTGCTGTCGAGCTTGTTCCAGTAGCAGCACATGTTGAAGAAGGGAAGGGTGGCTGTGAGTGTTGGCTTCTCCTTCTATTGCTGTTGTGGGCAAGCCAGATGGTAGTGAGGTGGTACTCATGAACTTCCCAGTTAAGGCACCACCCTGACGCAAAGACTGAATGGCTTGCCTCTCTGCTTCTTGTTGGGCTGACATCTTTTGTGAAGGCTATAAACAGAAAAAAGGCATCATTAACCAACAAAAACAAATGAAATTCTGTAACAGACATGTGTTTTCTCCCATTTACTCAATTTTACTCGAAGAGCTGTTTCACAGGTTTCATTGTTTTCAGCCTTAAGTTTATCGCAGGCAGATAAGAATGAAAAAGGAAAACAAAAATAAAGGCCAGAATAAAAGACTGCAATAGAAATAAAACGAGAGTCAAAAACAAAACACTTCTAAATTGGCATAACCATGTTTACCAATTAAGAGTATCCATAACAATCCTCAGTATACACATTCCACAAGCGGAAAGATGGCATGAAAGTCTACCATCAAGAGAATATGCTTACCATTGTACCTTATCCAAATTTCGTAGAGTTGAGTTATAAAATATCAGCATTTGAGGCACCGACCTCAGTGCTCAATCTATCTTCATTCTTGCCCCACACGTGTAGGACAGCTCAGTGAATGCTCCAGATTGTGAAAGGTAGTCTCACAAAAACATTTTCAAAACAAAGGAAGTGCCTTCAATTTTTTTTTAATTCTTTCATGGGATGTGGGCGTCGCTGGCAAGACCAGCATTTGTTGCCCATCCCTAATTGCCCTTGACAACCAAGTGTCTTGTTAGGTAATTTCAGAGGGAATGCCATGAATTTACTGCACTAGATTATTGGAAAGTAGATTTAGCTTCCAATTTGACTTTAACTTTTTGATAATTACTTACTTAGGTGAGGTATCCTCACATAGGGATTAAGGCTCATAGGACTGGCTCACATTGTGCAGCCTTTAACAGCAGTCGTTATAAATCAACAACAGCTTATATTTATATAGTGCCTTTAAAGTAATAAAACGTCCCAAGGCACTTCACAGGAGCATTCTAAAACAAAATATGACACTGACCCATATAAGGAGATATTAGGTCAGAGGACCAAAAACTTGATCAAAAAGAGGTAGATTTTAAGGAGTCTCTTAAATGAAGAAAGCGGGGTAAAAAGGCTGAGTGTTTAGGGAGGATATTCCCAGAGCTTAGGGTATAGGCAACTGAAGGTGAGATCACCAATGGTGGAGCGATTAAAATCAGAGATGCTCAAGAGGCCAGAATAACAGGAGTGCAGATATCTTGGAGGGTTGTGGGGCTGGAGGAGATTACAAAGATATGGAAGAGCAAGGCCATGGAGGGATTTGGAAACAAGGATGAAAATTTTTAAATCAAGACGTTGCTTGACCAGGAATCAATGTAGGTCAGCGAGTGAAAGGGGACAGGACAAATCTAACCTGGCCAATTACTGCCCCATCAGTCTATTCTTGATCATCAGCAAAGATATGGAAGGTGTTGTCAACAATGCCATCAAGCGGCACTTGCTTAGCAATAACCTGCTCACAGACGCTCGGTTTGTGTTCCACCAGGGCCACTCAGCTCCTGACCTCATTACAGCCTTGGTTCAAACATGGACAAAAGAGCTGAACTCAAGAAGTGAGGTGAGAGTGACTGCCCTTGACATCAAGGCAACATTTGACCAAGTATGGTATCAAGGAGCCCTAGCAAAACCGGAGTCAATGGGAATCAGGGGGGAAAACTCTCTGCTGGTTGGAATCGTACCTAGCGCAAAGCAAGATGGTTAAGATTGTTGGAGGTCAATCGTCTCAGCTCCAGTATATCACTGCAGGAGTTCCTCAGGGTAGTGTCCTAGGCCCAACCATCTTCAGCTGCTTCATCAATGACCTTTCTTCAATCATAAGGTCAGAAGTGGGGATGTTCGCTGATGATTGCACAATGTTCAGCACCATTCGTGACTCCTCAGATACTGAAGCAGTGCATGTAGAAATGCAGCAAGACCTGGACAATATCCAGGCTTGGAAGGATAAGTGGCAAGTAACATTCTTTTTATTTTATTTAGAGATACAGCACTGAAACAGGCCCTTCGGCCCACCGAGTCTGTGCCGACCATCAACCAACCATTTATACTAATCCTACATTAATCCCATATTCCCTACCACATCCCGACAATTCTCCTACCACCTACCTACACTAGGGGCTATTTACAATGGCCAATTTACCTATCAACCTGCAAGTCTTTGGCTGTGGGAAGAAACCAGAGCATCCAGCGGAAACCCACGTGGTCACAGGGAAAACTTGCAAACTCCACACAGACAGTACCCAGAATCGAACCCGGGTTGTTAGAGCTGTGAGGCTGCGGTGCTAGCCACTGTGCCGCCACACAAGTGCCAGGCAATGACCATCTCCAACAAGAGAGAATTTAACCATCACCCTTGACATTCAATGGCATTACAGTTGCTGAATCCTCCATTATCAACATCCTGGGGGTTACCATTGACCATAAACTGAACCGCAGTAGCCATATAAATAACATGGCTACAAGAGGAGGTCAGAAACAGCACTGGCAGCAGAGTTTTGAAATGACCGTAAGTTTACAGAGGGCTGAAGGTGGAAGACCAGCCAAAAGTGGCAAAGATACCACAGAGACACAATGGAGCTAAGCCAGTTTTTCTTGGTCTAATTTACCTCAAAAATCAAATGTGCTTGTTGGCTATAGTAAAAACAGCCATTAACAGTAAATTAAGGTTCAACAGTAGCCCTTTCAATCAATTAAAAACTAGAAGTGAACTAAGATCATATTTTTATTCACTTTAGTGCGCCTATAGAGATGCAGGGTTCAACAAAATAAAATTGTCCACTTACATTGATCTGTGAGTTGGATGCCGTGATCGTAGCTGGGAGCCCCAGGGAAATGTTAGGCAGTGAGGGGGACGTGTAGAGGCTGAGCTGACTTGCTGACCCATCAGTGTTCACTGCTTTGTGATGTGGGTGCATATGCTGTAGATAAAAAAAAATGCTGCTTTATATTCTGTTCATTGATGAGCTAACTTGAGCCAATGCTGTTTTATCTGCACTAGGGCTCGATTCTGCTTTTTATAGGAATCAGCTACACCACAGTGCGATAGAACATAGAATATTATGACTATGGGCTGACTGTTATGAGTGTGCCACGGTTCACGGCGGCGCACTCTATTGGCAGCATGCATCCCATGTAGATGCGCCATCCCTGAGCCCCTGCAAATATTATGCGCGGGGACTGATTTAAATAGAGGGGGTGGAACAGCCTCCCCCAATGACTTTGTTGGAGGCAGCCGTCGTGTCTCCGGCGCCACTGCACAGGTGCCATTTTTAAAGGGCTTTAAGCCCTTAGAAGGAATTTTGATTTTTTTTTTAAAGGTACAGAATGTTTTATTTATTACCAAATAAAAATGATATGGAGGTCCTTCCCCAACCTCCTCAATGGTCATTTCATTGCCCGATATTGAATAAAATTGCCTTTTTCCCTATCCGAACTTTACCCCACAATCTTCTAACTTTTGCACTTCAACCCGTTCCCACCATCCCCACATCCAATCAGAAGTGTTTTCCCCGCTTCTCCACCCCTCTCGCCCTGAAACTTTTATTCCTCCCCCCTCCCCACCAGGCTCACACCTCGGAACTCTGTACGAGGTGCGAGCGGCGGCCGTAAAATCAGCATGGGACAATTGCCGCCAGCAGATAGGTTAATTTACATCTATTTAAGGTTAATTTAAATATTTAGACAAAGGGCCCACCACCAGGCGGCCGCACTGAGGTCCCCCCCACTGCCGGTAATATGTGGCGGGACCTTTTCGACGTCATGGGTCGAGGCAGGCCTCTCCCTGCAGAATTTTACCTGCCCGCCCACCCCGCCGTCAAGGGGCTGGTAAAATTCAGCCCTATATTTTGGGAAGAAATAGACCTTTCTCAACTTGCATCAAAAATTCACTGCTGTATTCGGTAAGCTAAATACAACAGCCTTCATGTTCAACTCCTGATTTGATAATTGACCAGTTTAACTATGAGTATGATGGTAACAGGTTTTCAATGTTCACACAAGGATGGTTGTATTCTGTTGTTAATGGCAGTTACTAACAGGTATACACTGGATTTCTTTATCTAAAAATAAGCCAAGTTGAGTTTTGAATATTTAATGCAGAAATTGTTTCTTCCGGTCATATTACTAGTTTATCACTTCAGCACCAACACTGAACAATAGCAAAGTTAAGCTCCCCTTACTGTTTGAACTATGGATGCTTTGAACTTAGAAAGATGTGGAATTCATGACAGTTGGAAGAGTGGTGCGTAATCCCCAATAAGCTTACCATAACAAATGCGATGTTGCCATTTGGCTTTCAGGAAACCTAGGGTATGTTATTACTTTCAAATGAAATAATTGACTAAATTTCCCCAGCCCTTCGGCAATGAGCTGGGAGGCAAGAGGGCTGGTAATATGGCCAGGGAAGGCGTCAGATGGGAGCCCAACATCTTCTCACATGGCATATTGCCAGCAGCAGAAATCTTTGTGGTGCAGCTGCCCATTGAGTGGCCAACTGAGCCACTTCCCTCCTCCGCGGGGATTCTTAAACCCTGGTAGCCTCCCAGAGGGTTCCCGGGGATTTTGGGGGGGGGGGGGTGGCTGGCAGGGCACTGATCGCAATGGTGAACCCTGCACCTAAGTTGCCGCTACTGCAATAAACCACCACCTCCCCACCCCACAACTGATCACCAGGGCCTGCCTGCCTGGCTCCTGCTTCCTCACAAACATTTGTGTGGCTTTGAGTGCGTCCTGGCATTGAGGGTGCTCTCTCCCTCAAACTGCAGCTTCAGCAGTGGCCACTGCTACCGGTGGCACTGCCAGAGCTGCTGGCCCTCTGATTGGGCTGGCAGCAGGAGGAGGTGGGCCACCATCTTCAATTGGATGGCGGCCCCGGCAGTGGGCAATTAACAGGCCACCGCCGGCAAAATGCCACCCCAGGGTCCCGCTGTCTGCTGGTGGGACTTCTTCAGGACTGACTCAGACTTTGGGTCTGAGACATTCAGAATAAATGATAGCGCCTATTTTGTCAGTTAATGCATTCTCTGTGCAAATCTGAACAGCTTTGTTTGAAGGTTGATGTGGTCTAAGATTCACCATATAATTAAACCTGTCTTAAAGACCATCTGCCTCTTAACTAGCTCACTATCCAGTCCAAATATTAATGCATCAAACTTAATCTTGCAATGAATAACCTGAAATTAATTCCTAAAGTCATCATGTACAGTGAAACCTTTCTACTGGTTGGAATTGCACCTCAATTCTGGTCAATGATAGATACCCTTACCTTTTAATTCGAAGTAACCTTGAATCTTAAAATACATCACACTAAAAAGTCAGACAGCTAACATAATTTATTCTCCAACATACAAAATATTTTTGAGCCTCAACGAATTTGTGAAAAGAGATCTGAGGCCTTCACCGTTTGGAATAGTGTTAAAATACACTCATGACAATTGCAGTGGAGGAACATACATTTTGTATTAAATCCAACTTTCAGCTTCCTGTTTTAGATGCATAAACTCTATCATTTATATGACCTACATCTACATGGATTTGGCTTACATGCAGGAAAATTTTTTTCATTTTTAGGACATGTTAGCCTTGCAGCCTTCAGCAGCCATTGACTGCTCCAAATTGAATGTTCACATGAACCAAATACAACTGGAGTACACAATCTTCTTCCATTTAGCATTTTTAAACAAACCTTTTGAAATCAGCAACAAATAATCTTCAGTGATAGCAGTTAAATTTGTAAAGGACTTTTCTTTAAATATTAATATTGTCCCCAGGTTTAACCCCTAAAAGCTAAGCTTATCTGAAGATTTGTTAAACACATTTGAGGGGTGAACAGAAGACAGAAACATTTGCACAGCATAGCGATCGAATGATCAAATCACGCCGATCCCAGCAACACCTGGTGGTGAGAGCACTAGCTACATAGATAGAGATAACAGAATTCAAACAATGGTAGCAATTGCTTAGAAGCAAGTAACAGATGCTCTTCATACCTCATTTCAAAAAACTGTAGGTATGTTATATTGTCGGACATTTTTTTCAGACTAAAGTATGCTGTGAAAATGCTGCATGAACCAAACAATACCCCCATGCCCAACTTTTCTATTTGATACTTTGGGAGAAGAGTATATAAGCTGGTAGTGCCCCGTTGTAGAATAGGAGAGAGCATAATACTTGGACACATTTTAACCTCAAGAAGGCTTCTGCAGAACTTTAGAACAACGATTATTATGCTTACACACACCTAGGTTGCAGTTCAGCTTTTATCTATCCAGTATTCTTTTTTAGGAAGCAATAAAGCCACCCTTTTGACAAGACCTCAACTTTTTTTCTAATTCAGTACTTAATCCCTGCACCAAAAAATTCCTTCATAGACACTTAATAATGACAAGCCATGACACAAAATCATTATTCTTGATATCAAGAGTGAGTCATCTTTAGTCAGAATGCATGATGGCATGCCTGACATTTCAGAAAGCTTCCTTCATTTTCTAAATGTTTGCTCGCTGCAGTAGTTTCAAGGTTAAATTATTTGTAAACTGTCCAAAAATAATTGAGCTCAACATCGTAACAGTTCAGTATAACAGGTAAAGGTGGTAAGCTGGAGGCAGACAAAATAGGTTTATCTGACTGTGATCTAATTTGCCACTGAATACAATTGCCAAAACATCAAGTAAAATATCACATCTAATAAAACAATCTCAACTCCAGAAAATATATATTGGTGCATTAGGGCTCTTTTTAGGAGACAGCAGCACTGAAAAAACACTTAATTTTGATCCAAAGTTATACAGTATTCAAGTAAGATACACAGAATTACTCATGTAACACTTAAATAATTATAATCCATGGCAAATTAAACAAAAAAAGCAAAAATGAAGAATTTAACATTTTCAGTAAATATCAAAAATTTGTGCGATCAATATGACTAAATCAAACTGAAGAGGAACAGCGATATGTCACATAAACATTAAATATCTGCCTCTGGGAAGTGGGTTAGCACAATGCAAAATTCAGCCCAGACTGATAGACGACCTCTGTAAATTGAGTTTGGTCATTCTCAACCTAGTTTCTACTGGACACTATCCCAAAGCATACAGCTTGCTGCAAACTGAAAAATTATACTGGTGCAATTGGCAATGGTCTTCTGTGCCTGGGTTAAAGTACATTGGTGAGGCAGAATGGAGTGTTTTGTTTTTAAAACAACTGCTCACAGACTCGGAATATTTGCAAGGAACAGAAGAAACTGAATACCTATAATAAATATATACTTTTAAATAATACAATTAGTAATATCAGTCTAAATAAAATCTGAAACTTGTTGCAGTACAATCCATAATATTTTTCACTATTAACTTAAAGACTTCAATGAATCTTAATGTGACTCTATAGCTCTCTAAACTTACAATCCTGAGAGCAGGCTCATGACAAATTCTTTCCAATTGGAGCACTTATAATGGCAGAACTTAAGTTATGTGACTATTTACAAAGCTAATACTCAAACTTAATGCCTGTAGATTTTACAGCAACAGCTTAAAAAAAGGCTAGTTATGACATGTTTGGAAATAACTGGTCTCAAGATTTAATGGTAGGTACAAGCTATTACCTCAGCATGAATATTGGGTACAGAACCGGTTGTTCCGTTCTCTGCAGGAATATTGTTTGAACTGTTCGGAGAGCTAGGGCCAGACCCAGGAGCACTGTTACAGACTGAGGAAACTGAAATAATCAAAACAAAGAAACTAGCATCAAGGAAATAGCAGCTTCATCATACTCTAGCTAAAAGCACAAGACCAAAAAGCACAGATTAATCACCCACTACCAAAACAAGCAATACTTAGTCATTAATTCAAGGGAGAGTTTGCCATTTTTCAATTTAAGGAGGTGCGATACCTTGACTGATTCATTGGCCAGGTTTTTCCACTTCTGCATTTGCCATCTAGCAATTTTCCAACCATTTATATTAATGGGTGTAAAAATCACTGGCTGGCAAGCAGAGGCAGAAAACCCCATATACAATGTGATGACTTCTTTTTTACAACCATTACAGATGCCATAACTATTTTTAAAATCTAAAATAAGAATTACAATAAAAAGTGGAACTGCAACAGATATAGCTTCTTTCACAAGGTGAATTTTCCTGGACAGTCAACAATTTAAAGCAGCAGAATTTTCAGGGCAGGCTATTCCAAACCAAGAACCTGGCTGAAAACCCCTTATGGATGAAACAACATTCTGGTGGGGAAGCTCAACTTACATGTCATTTTTATAGGAAAAGAACAGTTTTAAAGGATTTTTTTCTGGAGCCATTTAAAACATATGAATTTTATTGCCACTACAATAGTCTTTGAGTAGGAATTTCCTCATTCTGAGGCTACTCTGTTCACACTGATTATGGGAAGCATCTCTGAATCCTGAATGGCTCCAATACAACTTGGCTGGTGAAGTTTCAAATTATTTTGATTACTACTCCAAAGCTGCCCAAGCTGGGGAACCATATTACAGGCTGAACATGCAGATTTCCCATTTATAGCATAGTTTCTTAAGGTCAGGCAGCTTGGCAGCGACTGTCTGTTTAGTTTGAAGTTGCACCTGCAATGCTTGCAATTGCACTGCTCCAGAAACAACAGGGATGCTTCTCATGATTGACATTACTCGAGCAGCCTAGTGAGGAGTGAGCCTTGCTCAAGGATCCCCATGTCACCACTAAAATTCATGTTTTAAAAATAAAAGTCAAAGACCTTTGGCTATTGCTGGTATTTTCTTCTGCAAAGAGGGTAAGCACTTGGACCTTCCCCCTATATGATGTCAAAGCCCTTCAACTAAAGTTTGCTTTTAGTTAACAATGTAGACTATTGCTACTTAGCATATAATATTCTAAACAAGGGCTGATCATAGTATTAGCTTTACCTCAGAAACACATGCTGATGGGGCACAATGGATCGTAAAATTGGACAAAGATTAGTCTCTATGAATCTGATCATTTTACGTGCTGCTCAAGTTTCCAATGGGTTTTGGGCTGGGTGATGGCAGCTTCATAATATTTAAATGATGTGGAAGTAATGTCACATTGCCTCCCGAATTTTCCATCCTGACACCAGTACAGATCTGATTATAACAACATCCCTTTATAATGGGCATCCATAGTTGCTAGGCACTGAGCTGCACGTAGAAAAAAGAAAAGATCTGTATTTATAGAGCGCTTTTCATGACCACTGGACATCTTAAAGCACTTCACAGCCAATGAAGTACTTTTGAAGTGTAGTCACTGTTGCGATGTAGGAAACGTGGCAGCTAATTTGCCCACAGCAAACTCCCACAAACAGCAAGGCAATAATGACCAGATAATCTGTTTTTGTGGTGTTGCTTGAGGGATAAATATTGGTCCGGACACTAGGGATAACTCCCCTGTTCTTCTTCAAAATAGCGCCACCGGATCTTTTACATCCAGCCAAGTAGGCAGATGGGGCCTTGGTTTAACGCCCATCCAAAAGATGGCACCTCCAATAGTGCAGCACTCTCTCAGTACGGATTTGAACCCAGAACCTTGTGACTCAGAGGCGAGTGTGCTACCAACTGAACCACGGCTGACACTTAAAACTTAATTCAAATTTAAAAACCCCAAGATGATTTAAAATTTAATTCAAATTTAAAACCTCCAAGAAGATTGACTCAGCAAAGTTACAGCTATTTCTGCACTGATTTACTCAGCTTTTTAAAAAACTTTGTCCTGCCTCCGTAGACTATAGTGAGCTTTTGTGGTAATTACTCTCCTGCTCTTTTTGTTTTTGTAGCTCTATTAAGTTATATCTATGGGTCACCCTTTGCGAAATCCCGACCACAGATTTTTGAAGGAACAGGAGGAAGGCCAATGGATGGACATGAGTCAGGCCATGCTGCCTGGACATGCTCTGTGCCCATCTGCTGGTACCTGCATCTGCAGGCAAAGGTGCATGCATACCATGCTGGCAGACGATCAGTGCCCTGGAGGCTCTGTTCCTATTGGAGGCTGTGATAGCAGCCCTGATGGCACAGGTTTGAAATGTAAATGCCTGACTAACCTTCAATCCATTGATGAAACATCTCAACCATGGTATGTCGTGTTTCCAGTGATCCAGGATGAAAAGGGGTGCCATCTGCCAGCAAAAACTCAATAGCTTCAGCCAGAACGATGCCAACAACATCTGCAAACATTGCCATATCTACCTGGTAATGACCATGGGGAAATGTCTTTACTGAATCTGGGTCAGCAGAGGAGTGACATCTGCTGCAAGTACTCCTAACATACATTATAAGACTGGCGCAGCCAACAACAAGCCACCTATGGTTTTAGTCCTGCATCACCTCCTTGAAGGGATGTTGCAATGCTGACCTAAGGGGACAGTGTGATGGAGTGACAAAGAGGGCAACCCTCCTCAAAATCAACTCACACAACACTACTTCCATTCAGTGACCAAACATGGGTTCGAGTGCTGGACTGCTCCATCAAGGAACCTGGAGACTCATGCTTATGCATTGGGTTTCCTTCTTCTGCATTGTTCCCCATCATTCTTTTGCATTCTCTGCCTCCAGCTTGGCAAAGATTGCCAATGGGTTTTGATACCTTCTTAGTTTTCCCAAAGGCTGCAAAAAAACTATATCCGACTTTGCCACTTTTCTTTAACTGTATGCATCCCTTTAAATTTCACCAGCTTGCAAGTTACGTTTCCACCATTTGTGTGGTTCCTGTACCCTTATGAATCTGCACCTATAGATGTGAGTAATTCTGCAACAGAGTGACACTGAAGAATTTAGTATTAGCAAACTACCATTCTGAAACTTGCACTCGTTAACTAGTTAGAACTGGCTTACACGGCCCAATTGTATTCAGGTGGTGTTATATAACTACATCAAAAATGGAATGAAATCTAAAAATAAGATTAAAATCTGAGCTTTATTTATGTATAGGTACAGCACAATACACCAATGAAAGCACTGAGCAGCATTTTAAAGTACTAAATATCAGATTATACACCCCATAACATAGGCTTATCCAGATTTCAATTTATTACTTTATTTATTTGTTCCAATAAAATGGATGCATGTAATAGTTTTTGGAGCTTCACAAAGCACGTGTACCTTCCACAGTATTAAAACATTTGTTGTTCAATACTATTTAAAGAATTGACTCTCCATAGTTTGTATGGAACTGCAGGAAATAGTTATGTGATGCTGCCTTAAGCCTCAGCAAGCTTATCCAGTAAGTAGCTGAGCCATATAGACAAGAAATATCTCAGATTTGGTCTTGCTATCCTTGGATGAGGGTGGGATAAGACTCCCGATTGCTATCCAGTGACTTCTAGAAATATGCTTCTATAGACATCAAATAAGGACAGAATTGGTTTTATCTTTGATTCCTCGGCAGTAAACTAGCCCGACGGCATTCACTTGCAGGACCCATATGTGAATTGTGCCTTCTCGGGTGAGGCACTGAAGAGCAATTTGCACCTGTGGAACTATGCCCCAGGAGGCAGTTAATATTTTAAGATGGAAGGGAAAAATTGGTCAAGTTTAAAAAACAGTAATGTGAGCAGCAAATTGAATACACAGAAGCCAAAAATCACTACTAGTTCATGTTTATTTTAGTTTCAGATTATAAATGATGCACAGCACAGTGTTCGATTCTGCAAACTTACCTGTGATTTCTATAGCTCTCTTCTTGAATGTGCTAATTATTGTGCCATCTTTCCTCCTCAATAATGGGCTGCTTCTCCTCTCGGCCACTTTCTGTTTTAATCTGGAACGTACCTTCAAATTAGGTTCGGAAGCTGTGTATATTATTTGAAGAAAAAGATTAAAACTTAGATTTGGTAAAATTATTTTGTTTGCCTTGAAAAGTAAGCACTAAGAACGTAACATTCATTAGGATAACAAAAGGATGAAGGATGCTGAATTATCTTTAATGGAATGACACCAGATTACAGTCCCAAAAACATGCTTTTGTCATGAGTTATAAGCTCTTGCTGGCACTTTTAGTTGCTGGTCAATACAAATTTATACAAATATAGTTAACGACTAATTGATTACTTCTAGAGTATGGCCAAACCTGCTGCATAGTCCCATAAAAAGCTAAGCCTGTGAATCAACCAATATTCATTCACTGACATTAATTGCAAAACTGTAACAAACCTAAAATTAATTTTACCCACTATCAGATTTGATCCAATATTCAAAAACACAAATTTGGGAGTAATGACGTGTCATTTTCACGAATACCATGTTATTCACACTGATGCAATACTGAAAACAAACACAAAACCTCACACAAAACAACAGTGCACATGGGAAAAATCTATTCTCCAGTGTCAGTGTCATGGGTTTCTCAGCAGTAAATTAACGAAGTTGTGAAATTTAGAACTGCACCCTTGTTTACATCAAGAAGCCTTTCCGCTCCTTTTAATTATAAAGCATCGCCACAAATATATAAAAAGCAATTTAAATACTTGAAGGATTTTACATAGTGCAGTCAAAATAATATTCTCAAAGCATTATTCATTTATGAGCTTGATTAAATAAGAAATATACATTTTACAGCTCTAAGCACATATGGATTGGGACATTTAGCAACAGATAATAAATTTTATGTTTTATGAAACACAAAATTATGAATTGCACTGAGTAAATAATTGTACCACTTTTATTACTGCACATGTTCACAAATTATGACTTCCACCTGACTGAGAAAATAAATGCTCAACTCATTGCATTTAAAAACCACATCGATATGCACTTGAAGTGCCTTAACCTACAAGGCTATGGACCAAGAGCTGGAAAGTGGGAATATGCTGGATAGCTCTATTCCAGCTCACAAGGGCATGATGGGCTGAATGACCTCTTACTGTGCCATCAATTTCTATGATTCTAACTCATTTACTTTAATTCATCCTTTGTCTAAACAAATGTATTAGATTCAACTCTCTTACTACTTTCCATTCCCTTTTTCAATCATCTTTTCCAGCTCTCCGCATGCCATGCATCATTCCTCAATTCAACTCCTAAACTTTGTGAATATTGCTCTGAAGAAGACTGTTAAGGTATGCAAAAGCAGTTTTGGTTAACATGTTCTCTCCAGCTTAAGTGATTATTTTTCTCATCTTCCTTATTTTCATTTCCCCACTGCTCCTGAATGGCGAGTTCAGAATAACAAACTCACCACATGGTAACAGCAAGTACAAATGGCTAGAAGTGCCAAGTGGATGATCACCTCAGCCTTAGCCTGAGGTTGCCCCGATCACAGAATATCAGTGTTCAGCCAATTTGATTCCACTTCACGTGATATCAAGAAGCGACTGCACTGGGTACAGCAAAGGCTATGGACCGAAACAACATCCCAGTTGTGGTGCAGAAGTCTTGTGCTCCAGAACTAGTTGCACCTCTATCCAACCTGTTACAGTACAGCTACAACACTGACATCTACCCAACTGTCCACAAAAGGCAGGACAAATCCTATCAAGCCAACTACTGCCCCAGTAGTCTACTCTCAATGGTCAGCAAAGTGATGGAAGGGGTCGTTGACAGTGCTATCAAGCGGCACTTACTGATCGCTGATGCTTAGTTTGAGTTCTGCCAAGACCACGGTTCCAGATCTCCTTATGGCGAAAATGGACAAAAGAACTGAATTCCAGTGGGAAGATGAGGGTGACTGCCCTTGACATCAAGGCAGCATTTGACCAAATGAGGCACCAAGGGGCAACAAAAAGATTAAAGTCAATGGGAATCAGGGGGACAACTCTCTACTGGCTAGAGTCATACCTAGCACCAAAGGAGACAGTTGTGGTTGTTCAAGGCCCATCAACTTAGCCCCAGGACATTGCTGCAGGAGCTCCTCAAGGCAACCATCTTTGGCAGCTTCATCAATGACCTTCCCTCCATCATAAAGCTCAGAAGTGGGGATATTCGCTGATTATTGCACCGTGTTCACTTTCACTGACAAGTCCTCAGACACTGAAGCAGTCTGTACCGCATACAAGAAGACCTGGACAACATTCAGGCTTGGGCTGATAAGTGGCAAGTAACATTTACAATGCACAATGTCAGGCAATGACCATCTCCAACAATGGAGTCTAACCATCTCTCATCACTTAAAAGAAACTTAACTGGACCCGATCTTCCCTGGCGCCGGATAGGGCGACATTGGCCTTCTTGCCCAGAGGTCAATTGAGGCCCTTAATTGGTTGATTGATGGCCAATTAAGGGCCTCTTCCTGTTGCCAATAGGATCTTATCAGTGGTGAGGGGGGCCTCTGCTGCGTGGGGAGGATGCCTTGGAAAATTAGGCGCTCTCCCTGTGGGCTTGGGGGGAGGATCCCTCCTTTGTGGGCAATTAGTGGCCCAAGGAGTACCCCAACCCGCACCGCCACCACCCCGACCCCCCACCCAGACCGAACGCCCGACCCCCAACCTCCCCTTGCTGGGGCCTTCCAGACCGGCCCCGGTGACCTCGCCTCACCTTTCTCGGGTCCAAGGTTCCGATGCTGGGCCAGGATCCGAGGCCTCTGCAGTACCGGCAGTGGCCACCGCCCTGTGATTAGCTGCCACCTCTTCGGGGCAGGATCCCCATCCTATTAAGTGTTCAAAGGGATGGGGATCCTGCCTCCTTTAACTTTGACGGCCAAAGACAGCAGGATCGCTCCGGAGGCCTCAACAAGTACAGGGGCTGGGTTCCCCAAGACTTTTTTGCTGGCTGCTGGGACCCCCGCCTCCTGCACAAAATCCAGCCTGGGTGTTTGAGTATTCAGTAGGACCGGGAGAAAGCAAGTTCAACTCCATCCCCGCCTCCATCTGCTCAATTTTTGATAACCACACAAAAACGTTAGTCGGCCTGTCATACTTCATAAGGATCCTGGTTTAAACCAAACTGGCAAACACATATAGACCAAATTGAACGAGCATTTTAAGAACCACTATGGTTCTACAGTCAATTTGGGGTCCGTGGAGGGAGTGGGGGAGATAATGGGGCTGTTGTCTGTGAAGGGAAGTAGGCTGGAGTTACATCATAGAGATGTGGTGAGGCACAAGTATTATGGAGTTTTCCTTGACCCCCCTACCAGGGCAAGCGTGAAATTAAATCCAAATAAATCTGGCAATTTATGAACCAGCATCAGAAAAAATACCATGAAAACCCAACTGCTGTACTAATGTACATCAGGGAAGGGTCCAAAACCCTTACCTCATCTGATTTACATGCGACTCCAGTCCCACACTAAGGAGCTGACTCTCAATGCTGTCGGTCTAACCAGGATTGGGCAACACAACACTTGTCAGTATTCCCCATATTCTTAGAACAAGCAATAAAAAAGTCAGCATTGAAGAAGTTTATATTTAAAAAATGTTGTCTGACTTTGCTGACCTCCCCAGTAGTGTCTGACATGCTCTCTCAATCATGCCAGTTTCCTGTTGCTGCTGCTTAAACAAAAATAAATAATTCCCCATCCACCTCACATATCAATATTTGGCACAAATTACACTGCATACCAGTATAAACAGCAGTAGGATAAGTAGAATAAACCTGGGCCCAATGTTCCTTCTGTTAACTGTTACCGCTTAATCAGTAAATTGTCAGGACCAGTAACAGTGATTAGGCTCTCAGAAAATTGTCTTTCATCTGATTGGTCCTGACATAAGATCAATCCAAGATAGTAGGACTGTTAATATTCTGATTACATGCTGTGTGTGGAAAGTCAGTAATTTTTGCCCTTATTTACATGTTATCTGAAGTTTCAGCAAATATATCTTCAGATGGCAGCTGGAATACCCAATGAATCAATGTGAATAGAATGGTTGGCTACCTTGTCTCGGCCAAGGAGATATTGTCAGTTGAATCCAACCCATTTGAAAGGATTGACTACATATATGGAAGCAACTCTGCTTTTGTTGATTTATGTGGTTAACTATTAAAATATCAACATTTCTGATGCTTTAAAGGAGACAGTGTTTTTCTCTCCCTTACCAAGAATAAACTAAGTGAAATAATAACACATCACCTTCCAATCTATATAATGTAACCACTAAAATATCCCTTTTGCCTGCAACCTTTATTACCAATGAATTTTAACCGAGGAACAGTATTTGGTTATTATACACAAGGATTAAATTGAGATGGAATTGATTACATTTTCCAGAGTGAAAATGATCAGACTACCAGTTTAATATTGTCACAGAATGCAAGATATTGAGATACAAGTTACATGACAAGACACAACAATCCTCCTGGAACAGTCACAGAAGTGACTGTTGTAGTGTTGATTAAAAAAAAAATCCTCAGTTATCAGTAAAAAATAGGGAAATAACATTTCAGTAATTTCACTTGACAATGGTGGCAATATGCAAGTTCAAACACGAGTCCTTCGTGTGGGTATCTATGTATTCAACATGTGACCTCTGTTGTATATCGCCGCTAATTATAAATTATATCTTCCCCAACTATTTGGCATTGTTTAATACCTGCATATACAGGAGAAAAATCATTAAACTAATCTATAAAACCAAATAATTTATTTACTTGTATCTAGGTATAGGTATTAAATAATTGAATCCCAAAATGGACTGAAAAAATGTTTATAGTTTGTAACTGGCTCAGACTTGACATGAGTTTCAACATCATACCCCATGGCTCTATTAAGCTGGGCATTTACTTTTCAGCTGTTACAAGTGGTTTAAAAATAAATATCATGATATGCTGACTACTCACCAGTTTTTCGGAGAGGAAAATCATCTTTTCCATCATATGATCCCAGCTGTGGGACTTTGTAGGTGGGAGGAGTTGTACTCTGGGGTGGGGAGCTCTGGTCCAGTGATGCATGGTGGGCTCCCCTGGTAGAATCAAGAGAAAAGCACGTTAATACAGCTGTACTTAGAACAGTGCATTCACTGCATATATAGAAATAGATAGAGGCTAATGTACTTAAGAGCAATCCTGATATGAGCACATTCCATTTAAAAGCAAATTTAATCCATGAATGAATTTCACCAATTTATTACAATAGATCTAAACTCAAAAGATGATTACAGATGGGTAAGTCATTTAGTCCATTTTAGTTTATCCATCCAGAATTACTCTAAATTCTCTCATTGGAGCATCTAATTAGTTCCTAAAAGATTCCAGGGTTTTTGCCTCCACTACTCTGTATCCAGAATTTCATTCAATGTGTTGATTACTCACTCACTGCATGAAGAACTTCTCAATATTAGTCTGAGCCTATGGCCCCTTAACTTAATCTCGCAATTTAATTTGAAGTAATTTTTCAGATACATCTTTTCTACGCTGTTTACTATCTGATATACTGCTTAATAAGATCACCTCTTAGAAATCTCCTCTCATGGATGAAAAGCCCAAGTTTCTCCATATATTCCTCATGATGAAAAGAAAAACAACCTATATTTATATAGCACCTTTAAAGTAATAAAACATTCCAAGCCACTTCACAGGAGCATTATAAAGCAAAATTTGACTGAGCCATGTAAGGGCAGATGGATAAATGTTTGGTCAAAGTTTTTAAGGAGCACTTTAAAGGAGGAAAGTAAGGTAGAGAGGTGGAGAGTTTAGGGAGGGAATTCTGGAGCTTAGCGCCTAGGCAGCTGAAGGCAGGGCCACTAATAGTGGAGCAATTAAATTCGGTAATGCTCAAGAGGCCAAAATTAATTGAAGACTGTATCTCAGAGGGTTGAGCAGGAGATTATTGAGATAGGGAGGGGTAAGGCTACGGAAGGATTTGAAAACGGATGAGAATTTTAAAAACGAGACACTGCTTAACCAGGAGGTCAGCGAGCACAGGCGTAATGGGTGAACAGGACTGAGTGCGAGTAGGCAGCAGAGTTTTGGATGACAAGTTTACTGAGAGTAGAATGCGGGAGGGAGGTCATGAGTTTGCTGGAATAGTCAAGTCCAGAGGTAAGAAATGCATGGATGAGGGTTTCAGCAGCAGATGAAATGAGGCAGGAGCAGAGTTGGGCAATGTTATGGAGGTGGAAATTGGTGGTCTTAGCATTGGCATGGAAGTGTGGTCGGAAACTCTTCTCAGCCTCAGATCTCTTAAGACGAGGC
Organism: Heterodontus francisci; assembly: GCF_036365525.1. Lineage (NCBI taxonomy): Eukaryota > Metazoa > Chordata > Chondrichthyes > Heterodontiformes > Heterodontidae > Heterodontus > Heterodontus francisci. The sequence continues at coordinate 38,260,141 of NC_090403.1, read as the reverse complement.
ATCAGCCTTGTGGCTCTTCCCTGCACTGCCTAAAACACTTGAACATCTTCCCTTGTGTCTCAGTGATTAAATTGGACACACGACTAAAGGTGTGGTCTGATCAGAGCATGACACAGTTGAATTGCAACTTCAACTGACATGTATTCTACTAAAATAAAAGCAAAATACTGCAGATGCTGGAAATCTGAAATAAAAACAAGCAATGCTACAAATACTCAGCGGATCTGGCAGCATCTGTGGAGAGAGAAGCAGAGTTAACGTTTCAGGTCAGTGACCCTTCTTCAGAGTTTCGGTTCAAGCTTCCGGTTGCTTGCCATTTCAACACCCCCCCCTGCTCTCATGCCCACATATCTGTCCTGGGCTTGCTGCAAGTGTTCCAGTGAACATCAACGCAAGCTCGAGGAACAGCATCTCATTTACTGAGCAGGCATGCTACAGCCTGCCGGTCTGAACATTAAGTGGGGATGGAGGTGGGAGGGCCCCGGAAATATTGGCGCCAGCCTGTGTGTCCGTTGCAGGGCGCCATTCCTGGTGCTGGCCATTTTGGGGGAGACGTGTTCGGGACCTGGGCAGGCCACCCACCCCCACAAGGCGGGCAGGCAATTAGGCTCATTAAGAGCCTTGTTTATGCTAAGTTTAAAAGGTCCATCGGGATTTTCCAGTCGGCCTCCAGTTTTCTGATGTGTTCGGTTCAGAACAACTACCTGGAGGCAGGCACCCAGTGGCAGGCTGGAATGCCAGCACTCCTGGTAGGCCTACAGGCCCTCCCTACCAGCCTGAAGGGGGATACCGCCAAAGGCCGCCCTGGAAAGGGATGCCCCTCACCTCCTCCTCACCTGTTTATTATAGTTTTTAAAAAGTACTTGAAAGGGCATCTTCTTGTTGAGGCGCCCTGCCAGTTACTTACCTTGTACTGCAGACAGGTGCTTCTCTGAAGCTGGAAGGCCTCTGATTGCGCGCGTGCCACCCACCACCCCCCACTTAGAAAGACCACCCGCCACCCTTAGTTGGAGAGGAAACTCATCTCCAAGCCAATTAAGGGCTCACCCATGTGAAAATCTTAGCTTTAATCAGTTTCGCCCCGGAGGCGGGTTTCTGACCCAAAGGCAAACCTGGCTCCTGTTTCCTGCCTCCATGGTGAAAATTCAGCCCAGGGACTTTTTTTTGGCAAGCAGATCTATCGTAACAAAAGTTAAACAAAGATAGCATTGAAGGAGAAAGATGTTAATGTAGATCAGATCAATGTATTTTGTGATGTGTTCCATATTACGACAAATTGACTGCTAAGCATATTTCAGATTTTTTAAGTTTTCCTGAAATCATTACAGCTGAGCACCTTGTCTTTTCATTCAGCCTGTGATTCATTACCTGAACAAGCTGCAAAGTCATAGATAGATACAAAAAGTTTTAAACTTATATCCCAATCTACTCTAATTTGAATTCGAAAGAGGGAGAGGGGGGTGGAAAGAGAGGGAGAGGGGGGTGGAAAGAGAGGGAGAGGGGGGTGGAAAGAGAGGGAGAGGGGGGTGGAAAGAGAGGGAGAGGGGGGTGGAAAGAGAGGGAGAGGGGGGTGGAAAGAGAGGGAGAGGGGGGTGGAAAGAGAGGGAGAGGGGGGTGGAAAGAGAGGGAGAGGGGGGTGGAAAGAGAGGGAGAGGGGGGTGGAAAGAGAGGGAGAGGGGGGTGGAAAGAGAGGGAGAGGGGGGTGGAAAGAGAGGGAGAGGGGGGTGGAAAGAGAGGGAGAGGGGGGTGGAAAGAGAGGGAGAGGGGGGGTGGAAAGAGAGGGAGAGGGGGGTGGAAAGAGAGGGAGAGGGGGGTGGAAAGAGAGGGAGAGGGGGGTGGAAAGAGAGGGAGAGGGGGGTGGAAAGAGAGGGAGAGGGGGGTGGAAAGAGAGGGAGAGGGGGGTGGAAAGAGAGGGAGAGGGGGGTGGAAAGAGAGGGAGAGGGGGGTGGAAAGAGAGGGAGAGGGGGGTGGAAAGAGAGGGAGAGGGGGGTGGAAAGAGAGGGAGAGGGGGGTGGAAAGAGAGGGAGAGGGGGGTGGAAAGAGAGGGAGAGGGGGGTGGAAAGAGAGGGAGAGGGGGGTGGAAAGAGAGGGAGAGGGGGGTGGAAAGAGAGGGAGAGGGGGGTGGAAAGAGAGGGAGAGGGGGGTGGAAAGAGAGGGAGAGGGGGGTGGAAAGAGAGGGAGAGGGGGGTGGAAAGAGAGGGAGAGGGGGGTGGAAAGAGAGGGAGAGGGGGGTGGAAAGAGAGGGAGAGGGGGGTGGAAAGAGAGGGAGAGGGGGGTGGAAAGAGAGGGAGAGGGGGGTGGAAAGAGAGGGAGAGGGGGGTGGAAAGAGAGGGAGAGGGGGGTGGAAAGAGAGGGAGAGGGGGGTGGAAAGAGAGGGAGAGGGGGGTGGAAAGAGAGGGAGAGGGGGGTGGAAAGAGAGGGAGAGGGGGGTGGAAAGAGAGGGAGAGGGGGGTGGAAAGAGAGGGAGAGGGGGGTGGAAAGAGAGGGAGAGGGGGGTGGAAAGAGAGGGAGAGGGGGGTGGAAAGAGAGGGGTGGAAAGAGGGGGGTGGAAAGAGAGGGGTGGAAAGAGGGGGGTGGAAAGAGAGGGGGTGGAAAGAGGGGGGTGGAAAGAGGGGGGGTGGAAAGAGGGGGGTGGAAAGAGGGGGGGTGGAAAGAGGGGGGTGGAAAGAGGGGGGTGGAAAGAGGGGGGTGGAAAGAGGGGGGTGGAAAGAGGGGGGGTGGAAAGAGGGGGGGTGGAAAGAGGGGGGGTGGAAAGAGGGGGGGGGTGGAAAGAGGGGGGGGGGAAAGAGGGGGGGGGAAAGAGGGGGGGGGAAAGAGGGGGGGGGAAAGAGGGGGGGGGGAAAGAGGGGGGGGGAAAGAGGGGGGGGGAAAGAGGGGGGGGAAAGAGGGGGGGGGAAAGAGGGGGGGGGAAAGAGGGGGGGGGAAAGAGGGGGGGGGAAAGAGGGGGGGGGAAAGAGGGGGGGGGAAAGAGGGGGGGGAGAAAGGGGGGGGGGAAGGGGGGGGGGGAAAGGGGGGGGGAAAGGGGGGGGGGAAGGGGGGGGGGGAAGGGGGGGGGAAGGGGGGGGGGAAAGGGGGGGGGGGAAGGGGGGGGGGAAAGGGGGGGGGGAAAGGGGGGGGGGGAAAGGGGGGGGGGAAAGGGGGGGGGGAAAGGGGGGGGGGAAAGGGGGGGGGGAAAGGGAGGGGGGAAAGGGAGGGGGGAAAGGGGGGGGGAAAGGGGGGGGGGAAAGGGGGGGGGGAAAGGGGGGGGGGAAAGGGGGGGGGGAAAGGGGGGGGGGAAAGGGGGGGGGGAAAGGGGGGGGGAAAGGGGGGGGGAAAGGGGGGGGGAAAGGGGGGGGGAAAGGGGGGGGGAAAAGGGGGGGGAAAAGGGGGGGGGAAAAGGGGGGGGGAAAGGGAGGGGGGAAAAGGGGGGGGGGAAAGGGGGGGGGGGGGAAGGGGGGGGGGAAGGGGGGGGGAAAGGGGGGGGGAAAGGGGGGAAGGGGGGGGGGGAAAGGGGGGGGGGGGGAAGGGGGGGGGGAAGGGGGGGGGGAAAGGGGGGGGGGAAGGGGGGGGGGAAGGGGGGGGGGAAAAGGGGGGGGGGGAAAGGGGGGGGGGAAGGGGGGGGGAGAAAGAGGGGGGGAGGGGGGGGGAAGAGGGGGGTGAAGAGGGGGGGGGAAGAGGGAAGAGGCGGGGGGGGGAAGAGGCGGGGGGGGGAAGAGGGGGGGGGGAAGAGGCGGGGGGGGGAAGAGGGGGGGGGGGAAGAGGGGGGGGGGAAGAGGGGGGGGGAAGAGGGAGAGAGAGAGAAGGGGGAGGGAGAGAGAGAGAAGGGGGAGGGAGAGAGAGAGGAGCGGAAGGAGAAAGGGGGGAGGGAGGGAAGGGGGAGGGAGGGAGGGAGGAAGGAGGGGGGGAGAGAGAAGGGGAGGGGGGGGAGAGAGGAGGGGGGGGAGAGAGAAGGGGGAGGGAGGGAGAGAGAAGGGGGAGGGAGGGAGAGAGAAGGGAGGGGGAGGGAAAGAGGGAGGGGGGAGGGAAAGAGGGAGGGGGGAGGGAAAGAGGGAGGGGGAGGGAAAGAGGGAGGGGGGAGGGAAAGAGGGAGGGGGAGGGAAAGAGGGAGGGGGGAGGGAAAGAGGGAGGGGGGAGGGGAAAGAGGGAGGGGGGAGGGAAAGAGGGAGGGGGAGGGAAAGAGGGAGGGGGGGCAGGGAGGGAGAGAGGGGGGGCAGGGAGGGAGAGAGGGGGGGCAGGGAGGGAGAGAGGGGGGGCAGGGAGGGAGAGAGGGGGGGCAGGGAGGGAGAGAGGGGGGGCAGGGAGGGAGAGAGGGGGGGCAGGGAGGGAGAGAGGGGGGGGAGGGAGGGAGGGAGAGAGAGGGGGCAGGGAGGGAGGGAGAGAGAGGGGGGGCAGGGAGGGAGGGAGAGAGAGGGGGGGCAGGGAGGGAGGGAGAGAGAGGGGGGGCAGGGAGGGAGGGAGAGAGAGGGGGGGCAGGGAGGGAGAGAGGGGGGGGGGCAGGGAGGGAGAGAGGGGGGGGGCAGGGAGGGAGAGAGGGGGGGGCAGGGAGGGAGAGAGGGGGGGGCAGGGAGGGAGAGAGGGGGGGGCAGGGAGGGAGAGAGGGGGGGGCAGGGAGGGAGAGAGGGGGGGGGCAGGGAGAGAGAGAGAGGGGGGGGCAGGGAGGGAGAGAGAGGGGGGGCAGGGAGGGAGAGAGAGAGAGGGGGGG